>NC_060176.1:20383733-20591233 GCF_021184085.1 Oncorhynchus gorbuscha
TTAGTGAAACGGCCAAGAGATGACTTATCCAGTGGCACACATCATCTTGGCGTACTTGTGAATGTGTGGTTGCCTTTTGAAATCAAACATGAGTCTGCGGGGCCTAGAGTGTAACGTTCGTCTTCGTCCTCCTCTGACGAGGAGTAAGAAATGTCAGACCAATGTGCAGCGTGGTAAGTGTCCATAATTTTACAAAGCAAAATGAACACAATAATAAACAACAAACGAACAGTCCCGTAAGGTGAATGACAAAAACACTAAACAGGAAATATAATCACCCACAACTCAAACGTGAAACCAGGCTACCTAAATATGGTTCTCAATCAGGGACAACGATAAACAGCTGCCTCTGATTGAGAACCATACCAGGCCAAACACAGGAATCCCAAAACATAGAAAAAGGAACATAGACAACCCACCCAACTCACGCCCTGACCATACTAAAACAACGACATAATAAAAGAACTAAGGTCAGAACGTGACATAGAGTATGAAGCTGAACCTTCCCATCCATTGGCTATTCACTTTCTAATCTGCAAACCAGTGGGGAGACTACAAAGAACACAATGAGAAAAACATTCACAGTTGGAGACGTCGTCTGCTGACATTACTGACGTAATTTCTGTAGCCTACATCCATCCATTTCCTTCCAAGAGTTAAACGCACGCACATTGACATCCGCAAATGCCGACGTCTTTCTGAGCATGTTAGGAAGAAGAAGAAACCCTTTCTTCCCCTCCATGTCCTCCTCCAGGGATGCGGGCCCCTAACGACAGAAACAGAAGCTGCTCTGGTGGAGTTATTAAGCCCAGGTTCCCCATGAACCCCCCCCCCCCCCAGTACACACTGATACAAACCACTGGAGTCTCCTGTCTGCTCTGGTTAGGTATGGTTTCAATTCCACAACGCTTCAGGGAGATGTCTACTGTTAGGCTGGGCCTCAGCAGAACTAGATCTTGGAGGTGAATATCACTGTGAATATAGGGTCCGGTTGTAAATTGAAGAAACTCTTGCAGAAACGTATTACTTGAACAGTTTTTGATTATATTGCTCTTATCATGGGAAAATTAGTCATGTCTTAATGTCTTTATGTAAAATCAGGAGTCATGAATCATGTTTTGGTTCATAAATCCAGGTCGTAGACAGTTTATCCTTCACCATGCTGCCAGATTTGATTTCTAAGGATCTGATTATCTTGTTGTCATTTATACTTAGGCAATTGTATGGAAGCCATATCATTTCCCATTCAGATTATGGTTTTCTTGGCCCCCAAACAAAGCACACAGACCCATTTTCAGTTAGTCTATTTCCATCCTGCCATAACAGAAACAATGTTTGCTCTCATACTGTTGTTGGAACACTTCTTTATCAGGAACTGTATAGCTGCAGGAATTATCCCAGCCATTGACTTCTACATAATGACTTTATACACACAGACAGTGAGATAATGACTGTCACCCTGCTAAACCAGAACAACATAAAACAACAAATGAAACTGGACACAGCTTGGGGAAACTGGACAGTGTTGTCTGGTGTCATTATAAACATGACCTGTCTGGAGTCCAACTAAGGGACAGCCCATGTGGGGCATGGTGTCCTATGCCCCAGACTGTTGCCTGGAAACGTTGAGTGTTTGCTTATGTTTGTTGTCCTTCTCCCACTTCCTTTCCCCTCCAGCCCGTCCTCCTCATTTAGTGAGAAAGAACTGCCTTTGAAGACCGACAGAATGTCATAACGTTATCCCCTCTTAACAGCCTGTCAATTATACAGTTAGTAAAATACACCTTAGAAAATGTCTGTCTGCCTGTTTTAGCCATACAGTGGCATGGGAAATGTGGTAGGTAGCTAGGTGACTGATGGGGGGATGCCATGCAGCCCTGTGTGAGTCCATCTAAGACCACCACTGTTCAGGGCATAATGCTCTGTAAGGTCCTCTTCCTTCAGGTCCAAGCTTACTGCAATCCAGAAAATGCATCGCCACACCACAGGATACATTCATAATGTTAAATAACACATTATGTTTTATACGTTGAAACAAGCATTCCATAGAAACACACCATGTGAAGTCCACCAAGCTACTGCACTGGTCTGCCTACCGTAGCATTCTTCTGCTAATTAATGGTCCCTCCTCTGTATTTCTCTTTCATTACTGGCTATCAGTGAAAAGTACAGGAGAGTTAAGGAATCCAGTGGAACACTGTCTGGAAAGAGCTTCAGCTCCCTGTGGACCATGTGATTGGCTCAGAGCCACACTCCAAACTACTTACTGATTTCACTATTCTAATGACCTGACACCAAACCAAATCACTGCACGGGAAATGCAATAATTGATGGCTGGTAAACACGAGGTAAGATGTTGCTTAAGGACGGTGCAGGCTTTTCCATGTGGACATGGCTCTCGGGGCCACTCCGTGGGAGCTTCCTTTTCGGCTTCAACGAGCTTTGGTCTGCATCTGTTTATTTGACATAATCTCTAATCTATCAATGTCAACATCTGAAACCAGCGGTGAACATCAAACACAAAGCTGCCATTCATATCAGTATTTGTCAGTGAGGTTTATATAAAGAACAACATGCAGCAAAAGAGCTGTGGTATCTCTCTGTCACTTCCCCTGGGTGTCAGACGACAGAACTGGTGTCCATTTGATCAGAACTGCAGTTCTGTCGTTATGCCAGAGGGTGATGTGGCATCCATCCACTCCTCCCGCTGTGCACACCGCGCCTTGTAATTTACACGATGAGGTAAGTTAATGAGGGTCGTGTGGAAAACCATCAGACTGAGAACTGTCCAGGACCGTTTAGTAGAGTCAAGCTGACCAGGTATTTTAGGTAGGTCTCCTCAGTTCCTAAAAATGCTAGTCTACCAACCAGCCTTTTCAACCAAGGGGATGAAATTATTTTCATCAATCCCAGAAAACCCATGACAAAACCTCATGTCCTTTTACTGATGACCAATAATTGACGAGTGAACGCAATGATTGCATGATGCAAACAAAATGAAATAGACTTTCATTTCATAAGAACCCTATAAAGTTAAACCCTATAAACCCTATAAAGTTGTTTATGAGTGTAAATGACGAATGTGAACACTACTGTCAATTCCATTTCCAATAGTGTGCAGGCCTGTGTCTCAGAGGCGCTTCAAAACCGGCTATAAGGTGATTGAGGAGATAGGGTTAAACGTCTCATACAGGATCCCTGATGATGGTCAACATTAATCTCTATTAAGGGTGAATGTTTGGTTTCACAGTGATTTAGCGGATGATGAAGAGTGAGTGACAGCGTGACGACTTGTTTAAATATAGCCTTTCATTGGGCTTTGAGCTAATGTTCCCATAATTACATTATCTGAAATTAATGAGATTGTGTCTATGAAAATATATTTTTTATATTGGATTTGAAGGTTAATTTAGCTTGTTTAAAGACATTGTGAGTATCTTACATTTTCATTACGTAAAGGCACAAAATTGGAGTCAGCTGTTTCACACTGTGCTCAGGTGCTAAGTAACGGGTTTCTGGGGTCGACAGTGCAGGGTAGTCTGGTGGTGAGAGGGATGTTAGTAGAATGGGATTCACATGATTAAACCGATGAGGAGCTATTCTGTTCTGACCCACCTTCTCGCAAATGGTGAATCAATGTATGAATGTGTCCACTCCACTGGTTGAATAATGTCAAGTTGAATGTTGTCCTACTCGTATATAGTAGCAACAGACTACAAGAATTGGTAAGTACTTACGTTTACATTCATCATTATAATCAGAGAAATCTTAGTTAACCTTAACCTCTGTTCAGAATCTAAGCAGTCACATCTTCTCTCCAAACTAGCTAGATGTGGGATCGCTATATGACCTCAAGTTGGGCTACACATGTAGCTGTAGTTTCTATATTTTAGTGCCATCATAAGTCAGTGTATTGCTGTCGGCACGCCATTACTGAAAATCCCAAAGACACTGTTTATCAACAGATCAAAGTCTGGATAAATGAACACTAATAACAAAGGGCATGAGTCTGTGTGTTTACTGTCATAATGTGGGGTCGTTCATAATAACTGTTTTCATGGCCTCTAATCTAAACTGTTGATGGGAGCAGCTTCAGAGAAATGTTACTGTGTGTTGATGTTGCACAACAAAAGACAACAAATGGGATGAAGCCATTGTGATTACCAATTCACATTAGAGGCTATTGCTGGCATTTCAACTGGGGACCACCAACATAATCGTTTAGGAATGGGTGTGTTGTGTTCTTGTCTGTGTTGGAAGGTCTTTGACACTCTCTTTCTCACTATACTGACATGGACCTACTCCAATAGAAGGGCAGGAAATACCAGATGATTCATCTCATGTACATCAGGTGGTTAAAGATGGAATCCGCAGTAGGGTGAAGCAGCTCCACTGGCCACCCCACCACAGTTGTTATTGTTTCTGTTGATGAGCTGAGGCACAGCATCTTTCGCACGTGCAATGATGTCAGAGGGAAAAAACAGTGTTGGTTGTTTGCAGTAACTTCTTTGTTGTGATAATATCCCAAACGGACGTGGAAGTTTCACCTCTAACCCTTTTCACTAGTGGGAGTTGACCTATATGGATGGGGGTCAATTGAAATGTTCCTGACAGAATAAATATGAAAAGGATGTGCATAACCATGGTAGCAATTGAAAGGGAACAGCATGTTTATGTTTGTTTAGAATATATATATTTTTTGGGGGGGGGGTAAAAATCAAATACAAAAAAGAACGGGAACAGTTTAGAGATTATTGGTCAAATTATTAGACCAAAGGTGAGGACACGAAAGTACACGTGACAAGACTGAATTCAAACATTACACTGTTGATTTTGTGCATGTTACATTTACTGTACTTTTTGCCGCATTTGCTGATAACGACATGTGAAAATTCTCTGGATACATTCAGGAACATATTTTATTTATTTATTTTTTATTTCACCTTTATTTAACCAGGTAGGCTAGTTGAGAACAAGTTCTCATTTGCAACTGCGACCTGGCCAAGAGAAAGCATAGCAGTGTGAACAGACAACACAGAGTTACACATGGAGTAAACAATTAACAAGTCAATAACACAGTAGAAAAGTCTATATACATTGTGTGCAAAAGGCATGAGGAGGTAGGCGAATAATTACAATTTTGCAGATTAACACTGGAGTGATAAATGATCAGATGGTCATGTACCGGTAGATATCTTGGTGTGCAAAAGAGCAGAATATAAATAAATATAAACAGTATGGGGATGAGGTAGGTAAAATTGGGTGGGCTATTTACCGATAGACTATGTACAGCTGCAGCGATCGGTTAGCTGCTCAGATAGCAGATGTTTGAAGTTGGTGAGGGAAATAAAAGTCTCCAACTTCAGCGATTTTTGCAATTCGTTCCAGTCACAGGCAGCAGAGAACTGGAACGAAAGGCGGCCAAATGAGGTGTTGGCTTTAGGGATGATCAGTGAGATACACCTGCTGGAGCGTGTGCTACGGGTGGGTGTTGCCATCGTGACCAGTGAACTGAGATAAGGCGGAGCTTTACCTAGCATGGACTTGTAGATGACCTGGAGCCAGTGGGTCTGGCTACGAATATGTAGCGAGGGCCAGCCGACTAGAGCATACAGGTCTTAGTGGTGGGTGGTATAAGGTGCTTTAATAACAAAACAGATGGCACTGTGATAAACATAGTAAAACCATTCCTGAAAAATGTGGGGTAGGTGCAACATAGGACAACAAAATGACAAGGGGTTGAGTGGGGCGACTAACTGGTGTCTCCAAGTGGTTACACATCTCCAAAGTGTGTGAAGTGCAGACCCAGAGCTCTGATGTCATGTATAGCATGTTACTGTAAAGATACTGCATTCCAATTTAGGCGTTTATCAGTGCCCAAACCTGCCATTTTCAACCCGCAGACTGGTAGAAGTGTAAAGGGCAACGGTTTCCAGCTTTAACTGGGATCCATGTCCACTTAAAATGATGACCCATCTGACTGAGGTCAACTCTCCCTTATGTCTATGTCTAGACCTGCGTATCCTCATCTATAGACACAGAGGTACAGCAGAAGTTTACAGTAAGCCCCCGACCTTCCCAGAAGCAGCAGCAGAGAGTGGGCTCAGTCATACTTGTGGTCTCCAAACTTCACGCTCTCAGCTGGCTTCCTGTGAATAGCACGGAGCCAAACCCTGGGCTCTGCACTGAGCTGTATAAGAGAGAGCAGCAGGACAGTCAGCACAGACACAGCACCCTGCATACAGGGAGGAGAGAGACTACTCAACACTACTATACAGAGGTACTCACAGGGTAAGACTGAGATCCATAGTCGCCTTCTCTTTCCCTCTCGTTCCCTGTTGACCCATCTTTGAACTTTACTGTTAACGTTATTCTTTCAACAGACAGATTTTTTATAGATGATTTGGGGATGCTGAATGCGTGTTCAGCTTCTGTTCTTTGAGTGTTGGTTTATTGATGACATAAAACTGCTCAATAGATGCACATTTGTGAGTTCAGACATTTCATAAAATGCTGAAAGACATTCTCATTAGTCTGTGTGAACTTGAAAGACAGTTTGTGGTATTGACGGACAATAGGTATCAGCTTGTATGTGTGTAGCTATGAGTGTTTGTGTGTGATTGTGAAGGAGGTAGCCTGTTCATGGTAATAAGTATGTGCGTGGCTTTTCTTGGGATGTGAGTGTGTGTGTGTGTGTGTGTGTGTGTGTGTGTGTGTGTGTGTGTGTGTGTGTGTGTGTGTGTGTGTGTGTGTGTGTGTGTGTGTGTGTGTGTGTGTGTGTGTGTGTGTGTGTGTGTGTGTGTGTGTGTGTGTGTGTGTGTGTGTGTGTGTGTGTGTGTGCGTGCGTGCGTGCGTGCGTGCGTGCGTGCGTGCGTGCGTGCGTGTGTGTGTCGGTGTGTCGGTGTCGGTGTGTCGGTGTGCGTGTCTGTGTTTTCTATTTGGCTTGTGTAGCCCTGTGCTTGGTCAATGGATGCAGAAACGTTTTAGTGTGCCCTTGACACCAAGTGATGGCTAGCACAGATGTGTCATTTGAGAGGGCTTCTGCACATCCATAATGTTCTTTCATTCTGCTCCCTCCTCTAGTGTCCCTCCTATAGACCTCAAAGCGTGAGAAGGATAAAAATAGTGAATATTGTTTTATTTGATCATTCTGTCATTCTGCTAACCCTCGCTACATATTCAAAAGCCCCGCCTTATCTCAGCTCACCAGTCACCATAGCAACACCCACCCGTAGCACACGCTCCAGCAGGTATATTTCACTGGTTATCCCCAAAGCCAACACCTCCTTTGGCCGCCTTTCCTTCCAGTTCTCTGCTGCCAATGACTGGAACGAATTGCAAAAATCACTGAAGCTGGAGACTCCTATCTCCCTCACTAACTTTAAACATCAGCTGTCAGAGCAGCTTACCGATTACTGTACCTGTACACAGCCCATCTGTAAATAGCCCACACAACTACCTCATCACCATATTCTTATTGCCTTGCCTCCCTAATCTTACTACATTTGTAAACACTGTACATGGATTTTTCTATTCTGTTACTGACTGTATGTTTGTTTATCCCATGTGTAACTCTGTGTTGTTTTTGTCACACTGCTTTGCTTTATCTTGGCCAGGTCATAGTTGTAAATGAGAACTTGTTCTCAACAGGCCTACCTGATTAAGTAAAGGTGAAATAAAGCAAATACATTTAATCACTAATATACTGTGTTTTTAAATTACTGTTGTTCTCCTCAGTGAAAAAAATGCATTTAATCACTGTCACCAGGGTGTAGATCAGTGGAGGCTGGTGGGAGGAGTTATAGGAGGACTGTCTCATTGTAATGGCTGGAATGCCATTAATGGAACAGAGTGGAACGTAGTTTCCATATGTTTGATACCTTTCCATTTATTCCATTCCAGCCATTATAATGAGCCCGTCCTCTTATAGCTCCTCCCTCCAGCTTCTTCTAATATTCCATCCAGGGAATCATATGCAATAGAAAATAAAAGCATTTCATTTAATACTGTGGAACACAAAGTTACACTTTACTGTTTTTGTTTGCGATAATCTGCCAGCAATGATTCTGGATAAGTATTTACATTTTCCCTCTACAGGAGTTGCTGGAGGAATATTCTTTGTGTTGTTGTTCTTGGGGAGAGAAGGTCATTACCACAAGGTCAGAGGCAACAGCAGAGTGCCAGGATGTGCTGCCTATCAACATGGGCTCTCCTCCTAGCTCTGGGAGTCACCACTACGGCACAAGGTTGGTCTTCATTAGCAGTTACTATTTACATTTTCCTTACTATACCCAACACACACACACACCCCTAACATGTACACACACACATCCCTAACACACACACACACACACACACACACACACACACACACACACACACACACACACACACACACACACACACACACACACACACACACACACACACACACACACACACACACACACACACACACACACACACACACACACACACACAGCTCGGTTTGGGAGTTGTAACTCCATAATTCATTCACAAGCCACAGCTTGGGAATTGTAACTATTATTTCAACTGGAAAACTTGTACATTTTTTCCAACATGTGTCAAAATGTAAACCAGGATGATATCCTGGATGTGGAAATTCGATTATCATTGATCATTTCATTATAAAGTTGAGTGTATTATCTAATGTGAATTTGAGAAGTCAGAGGTCTCCTTTGGACATAGACAGCAGCCTGGTGATCTTCTGACTCTGCAGAAGCCTGTGCTCCTTATTCTCCCAAACCGTTAGTAAACAGAGGCATATTGTTACATGTCCCCATTACTGATTCTGCTCTACAACCTTAAGTAGGTGGGATATGTATAAGCACCAGGCTAAGGAGACACCTGTCTGCAATTGGCCACACAAGTACGTGCCAGTAGCATGCTTATACTGAACCCCAATGTGAACTCAGAGCGATTATAGCGTTTGGTGGGTACTGTAAATGTAATGGTCTGGGAAAAGTCCAAATATGCATTATGTAACACTGTACACTACAAATGTCAAATTACACAGCAAGCAGAATGAATAATGAGTATCAATCTCTTGGTTTCAGTGACATTACAGTACAAAGCAGTTGATTGTTTGCAGCTGAGAGTAACGATGAATGGAAAATAAATAAACTCTTGTAGCCTTTTCACTGTTGGTCCACAACATATTCCCTCGACCACTTTGAAATGCTATTGGCAGCTTCATGTGTTGGAGCAATTCATTTTATTTCCAAAGTACACTGGGCAAATCACCAGAAAGAGATTAGTGTAGAACAACATGAAGTTAAAGTCAAACTCTGAATATTCTGTTCCATGACTCAGAGTATAGTTGAACGATTTGAAAGATACAGATTCATTCCCATTGCTTTACGGGTGGTCAGACTACTCTGGGAAGAAATAGCCAGAGGTTTGGTCTGTCTGGTCCGAGGTTTGGCCAGTCTGGTCAGCATTAAGGCATTGGTCAGTGATGTCACAACAGGTCAATCATGAGTCATCATGAGGTGTGTGTGATGTTTTACAGGAACATGGAGGAGAGACAGTTTGAGAGTTGCGAGACAAAACAACCCTGCAGTGTACCACTCTGAAGGAAACATTTAACATCCCAAAATACACCTCTTTACACAATTGTCACGACTGTAGCTTTAAGTCCGGATTGTGCCTTTAAGTCTGGTTAATGTCTATGTAACAATATGGTATGAAGAACTATAACATTCAGAATTACAGCCCAATGGCACCAGTTATGTTTACAGCAGCTAAAAAAAATGTAATGCCATTGTTTTATGGCCAAAGAGGAAACACTGTAACATTCTGAAGTAGTATTCATTGTGCGACATTCTGTGTCCAGATAACTATGAGTGGACCACTTGGTTCAACGTGGACCACCCTGGAGGTCGAGGAGACTATGAGCAGTTGGATGCTATCCGTTTCTACTACCGTGCGCGGGTGTGTGACGCCCCCCGGGCTCTGGAGGCTCGCACCACTGACTGGATCTCCGCTCGCAACACGGGGGAGAAGACTCATGCAGACCCTACCCTGGGTTTCTGGTGCGCCAACGCTGAGCAGGCCCCTGGCCGCAACTGCTCCAACTACGCTGTGCGCTTCCTGTGCCCCAAAGGTGTGGCTGGGAGCCTTACTTTAATAAAGTTGAGAAGTAGCTACTGTATTATGTCAAATAAAACTGTTCTATAATAGTGAAAGCCATCATTTATCCTCCAAGCAATATTTCTAGCTACTGCAATTATATCTGTCTTTTGTAATGGAGTGAAAACCTATTTTCAATCAGTCAACACTGGGTCAGAAGGCATACAGGATGCCTGGGGTCCTTGGTCAGACTGGAGTCATTGCTCTGCCAAGTGTGGTCTGGTGGCAATGCAGGTGCGCTCCAGGAAATGCCAGTCCCAGCCTAAGCAGTTGGATGAGCAGTGCAGCGGACCTACAGTGGAGGGTAGAGCCTGCAAAGGACCTGAATGCCCTGGGACTGGTGAGTCGCTATCAACATCTCCATTACAGATATTAAATATGATAGAAACCTCTGTAATGTCACAGTACTATTTGCATACCATTTGCATTTTATTCTAGAAATGGTCATAGCTAAACCAATGTACAAAGGCACTGTCTGACATGTTAAACTGTGTTGCTGCTGCTGTTCCAGGTTGCACACTGCACTGTGAGATGGGTAGGGTGAATGCAGAGTGTGACACCTGTATGTGTCAGGACCACATTGTACTGGGCTCTGTCCGCAGTGCTGGAGGTCTCCCTGCCCCAGGGGCCACCATCCTCCGCTTCGGCCCCAGCTCCAAACTCCTCACCATCACCGACCACAATGGACACTTTCGCATCCCAGGGATCTGTCCCGACGGCAACGCCACACTGACCGTCCAGCTGCGGAATCACGCCCCTCACACTGTCATCGTGCCCCACAGCACCGAACGCACCTCTGTCCTCAGTATCATGCTGAATAGAGCAGGTAAAATGGCCACACACAAAAAAAGAATGAAAGCTGTCATTGTTACATTTCTCTGTTTTACAGTGGTCTCAGACACTGTAATGTGATCCCTCAGAGAAGCTCCATGTGGTGAAGAACCCTGAGAACAAGGCCAGAAGAGAGGGCCAGACAGCTGCTCTCTGTTGCAAAGTGGGTGGATTACCAGAGCCAGAAGATTACCAGTGGTAAGCCAATGGATCTGTAATGACAGCTTGGAAAATGTTATATATTTATCATATCAAAATCCAACCGTATTGGCTGGGTATAGTGTTCAACAGTCATCTGTGACTCGGTAGGTTTCACAACGGCAGCCTGCTGGACAGGAAGCAGCTGAACTATGACAGCACGCTGGTCTTAAGAAACCTGAGCATGGAGCAGACTGGGGAGTACTACTGCAGAGCCAGCAACCAGGCTGGGGCCATCAAGTCCAAACCAGCCGTAGTCACAGTCTTAGGTCTGATCACAAAGCACCCCGGTTGATATTCACACATTCATATTTACTATGTGAACAGCCATTAGCATGACATCAATCAATGATCAGAGGGAGAATGAAAGGATATTGATTTTCTCATAAAATAACTGATTGTAAATATTTTCATGTGTTGGTCTGTTTTCTACCCCTTTCTCCTCACAGGTAAAGATCAACCTTCATGTAACCCAAAACCCAAATCCTACCTTATTCGCTTACCTCATGACTGCCATCAAAACAGCTCCGACTCACTCTATTACAATGTAGGAAAGTGCCACTCAGGGACTTGTGCAGGACAGCTGGACAATGGAATCAGGTGCAAAGACTCCGTAGCATACTGCTGTGGGGTGGCAAAGATGGAGGAGAAACAACTGAAATGCCAGGGCTATGAGCTCCCCACCATGGTGGTGACCGAATGTGGCTGCCAGAAGTGTGTGGAGACCAAAGTCATTGTGCGTGGGCGGGCTGTGGCCGCAGACACTGGGAGCCCATGAGATTTGGTCACGTCTACATCAATGGAGCCAGAGTCAGCCGCACAGGCTACAAAGGCACCTTCTCCATCCAGGTCCCCCATGACACTGAGAGGCTGGTGATGACCTTTGTGGACAACATGGATAAGTTCATCAACACCACCAAGGTTCTTCCATTCAACACCAAAGGGGGCGCCGTCTACCATGAGATCAAGCTTTTGAGGAAGAAGGAACCAGTGACCATCAGATCAACAGAGCTCAACACTCTTCAGCTGGGAGAGGTGGAGGGCCAGGATCCTATTGCTGAGATCCAGATCCCACCCAACTCCTTCTACAAGCAGAGTGGAGAAGTATTTGTGGGTAATGTGAAGGCTAGCATCACTTTTCTGGATGCTAGAGACGTATCCACAGCAGCAGCCGCACAGAGTGACCTCAACTTCATAGGAGATGAGGGTGACACCTTGCCCCTGAGAACATACGGTATGTTCTCAGTTGACTTCAGGGACGAGGAGGCCGGAGAACCACTGAACGCCGGAGAGGTGAAGGTGAAAATGGATTCAACACAGGTGAAAATGCCCGAGCACCTGGACACCATGAAGCTGTGGTCCTTGAACCCCGACACAGGCATGTGGGAGGAGGAGGGGAGCTTCCAGATGGAGAAGAAGCAACGTGGTAAAAGGGAAGAGAGGACCTTCCTCATTGGGAACATGGAGATCAGAGAGAGGAGGCTGTTTAACCTGGACGTCCCAGAGAACAGGAGATGTTACATCAAGGTGCGAAGCTTCCGCAGCGATCGCTTCATGCCCAGCGAGCAGGTAGAGGGGGTGGTGGTGACCCTGATCAACATGGAGCCCACTGCAGGTTACTCCTCCAACCCTCGTGCCTGGGGACGCTTTGACAGCGTCATCACTGGCTCCAATGGTGCCTGTCTGCCTGCCTTCTGCGACGACCAGAAACCTGACGCATATTCTGCCCACGTCATGGCCAACATGGGAGGAGAAGAACTCGAGGCAGTCCCATCTGCTCCCAAGTTTAACCCCAACCTCATTGGAGTCCCTCAGCCGTACCTGGGCAAGCTGAACTACAGACGGTCAGACCACAATGACCCCAGGTTAAAGAAGACAGCCTTCAGCATCAATGTGGCCAAGCCCAGCCCAAACACAGCTGAAGAGCTCAACGGACCTGTGTACTCATTTGACCAACTGAAAGAGTGTGAGGAAGCCCCATTTACTGCAGGCCACTTCCGCTTCACTAGAGTGGAGGGAGATCGCTACGACTACAACACAGTGCCTTTCAACGAAGACGATCCTATGAGCTGGACAGAAGACTACCTGAGCTGGTGGCCCAAGCCCATGGAGTACCGAGCCTGCTATGTCAAGGTCAAGATCAATGGTCCCCATGAGATCAACATGCGCTCCCGAAACCAGGGCGGCACTCACCCCAAGACCGTTGGCCAACTGTATGGCCTCCGCGACACCCGCAGCATCCGCCACATGGACCAGTCCACCATCTCTGCTGTGTGCCTGGAGTTCAAGTGCAGCGGCATGCTCTATGACCAGGACCGAGTGGACCGCACTCTGGTGAAGGTGATCCCTCAGGGCAGCTGTAAGAGGGACAATGTTAACTCCATGCTTCAAGAGTACCTGGTTAATCACCTGCCTCTAGCCGTCAACAACGACACCAATGAGTTCACAATGCTGGCACCACTGGACCCTCTGGGCCACAACTATGGCATCTACACAGTGACAGACCAGGACCCCCGCACAGCTAAAGAGATAGCACTGGGACGCTGCTTTGATGGCACCTCTGACGGCACTTCCCGTGTCATGAAGAGCAACGAGGGAGTGGCACTTACCTTTACCTGTGGCAACCGTGAGGTGACCCGTCAAAGCGTGTTCCAGGCTCTGCAGAACTCCCCCGGGCAGTCCCCGGCGAGGGCAGTGAGGGATGGCCGAGGCAGGAAGCAGAGAGCAGGAGCCAACGCACTTCGCAACAGCCGTAGACGCAGTACTCGGAATCCCACTGCCACACGCACCTCAGGCTAAAGCACAGCACTACAGATCAGGGTCTCCACATCACAATCACATTAGACATGTTGGCAAATTAATAAAGAAAGTGGGTATTGGTGATGGGATTCAAATGTATATTTTATCCCTTCAGTAAAGATAACCAAGTTTTTTGTCTTCATTATGTACTGTTTGAATAACATTTGATTTGTTATTGAACTATGTTTTTTGATTGTGAGTAAGGCCCATAACAAAATATTTGTTCAGTTATGAATTTATGGTGTATGGTTATCTATAACACAGGTATCTCCCAGGGAACAATTGGTGGAGATTTTAACTGCAAATATTGTATTTCCTTCACCTGTACTGTGATGAATATTTACTACTTGAAATTGTAAATAATGGGATATTTATTACACATGCCATTCAAGATTGTAACCAGTGATTAAGACACCACGCCCCAAATAAAACAGGAACAACCCTAGACCATGTTGGATTGCTGATTCACTTAAACTTAGACAAATCTTTGTTGGCTCACATTCACAACATACAGTTGAAGTTGGAAGTTTACATACACTTAGATTGGAGTAATTAAAACTTATATATATATATATATATATGTATATATGCCATTTAGCAGACGCTTTTATCCAAAGCGACTTACAGTCATGTGTGCATACATTCTACGTATGGGTGGTCCCGGGGATCGAACCCACTACCCTGGCGTTACAAGCACCATGCTCTACCAACTGAGCTACACAGGACCACTTGTTTTTCAACCACTCCATACATTTATTGTTAACAAACTATAGTTTTGGAAAGTCGTTTAGGATATCTACCTTGTGCATGACATAAGTAATTTTTCCAACAATTGTTTACATACAGAGTATTTCACTTCAAACTCACTCTATCACAATTCCAGTGGGTCAGAAGTTTACATACACTAAAGTTGACTGTGCCTTTAAACAGCTTGGAAAATTCCAGAAAATTATGTCATGGCTTTAGAAGCTTCTGATAGGCTAATTGACATTATGAGTCAATTGGAGGTGTACCTGTGGATGCATTTCAAGGCCTACCTTCAAACTCAGTGACTCTTTGCTTGATATCATGGGAAAATCAAAAGAAATCAGCCAAGACCTCAGAAAAAAAGTCTGGTTCATCCTTGGGAGCAATTTCCAAACACCTGAAGGGTCCACTTTCATCTGTACAAACAATAGTACTCAAGTATAAACACCATGGGTCCACGCAGCCGTCATACCGCTCAGGAAGGAGATGCGTTCTGTCTCTTAGAGATGAACGTACTTTGGTGAGAAAAGTGCAAATCATGCAAATCAATCCCAGAACAGCAGCAAAGGACCTTGTAAAGATGCTGGAGGAAACATGTACAAAAGTATCTATATCCACAGTAAAACAAGTCCTATATCGACAACCTGAAAGGCCGCTCAGCAAGGGAGAAGCCACTGCTCCAAAACCAGCATAAAAAAGCCACAACTATGGTTTGCAACTGCACGTGGGGACAAAGACTGTAGTATTTGGAGAAATGTCCTATGGTCTGATGAAACAAAAATATAACTGTTTGGCCATTATGACCATCATTATGTTTGGAGGAAAAAGGGAGAGGCTTGCAAGCCGAAGAACACCATCCCAACCGTGAAGCACGGTGGTGGCAGCATCATGTTGTGGGGGTGCTTTGCTGCAGGAGGGACTGGTGCACTTCACAAAATATATGGCATCATGAGGGAAAATGACATGGATATATTGAAGCAACATCAAGACATCAGTTAAAGTTTGGTCACAAATGGGTCTTCCAAATGGACAATGACCCCAAGCATACTTCTAAAGTTGTGGCAAAATGGCTTAAAGACAACAACGTCAAGGTACTGGAGTGGCCATCACAGAGCCCTGACCTCAATCCTATAGAAGATTTGTGGGCAGAACTGAAAAAGTATGTGCGAACAAGGCCTACAAACCTGAATCAGTTTCACCAGCTCTGTCAGGAGGAATGGGCCAAAATTCATCCAACTTATTGTGGGAAGCTTGTGGAAGGCTACCCAAAATATTTGACCCAAGTTAAACAATTTAAAGGCAATGCTACCAAATACTAATTGAGTGTATGTGAACTTCTGACCCACTGGGAATGTGATGAAAGAAATAAAAGCTGAAATAAATCAGTCGCTCTACTATTATGACACTTAACATTCTTAAAATAAAGTGGTGACCCTAACTGACCTAAAACAGGGAATGTTTACTAGGATTAAATGTCAGGAATTGTGAAAAACTTAATGTATTTGGCTAAGGTGTATGTAAACTTCAAACTACAACTGTAGCTGACATTGTAAAGCACACACTGCGGACAAGCTACTTCTAATCAACTCAAGCCATAACACAACTGTCAGTGAACTCAGGTTAATAAAAAAAAGTCGAGAAATTGGATAATTTATCCTTTCGACCAGTGATTTTATTAAATTAGATGCATATAAAACACTGAAGAGCTGGTCATCTTTTACAGTATATTGTACACCACATCCAATTTCCTTAACAATTTGAAAACTATCAAATGTTAGAAAATAGGAATAAACATGTCCCTTTCTACCATTATGAAGACAATAAGGTCAGCCCATAATCCCCCTCCTTGTATCACTTGATACAAGCCTGCAGAAGCAATGTTAAGGAGACCAGTTGTGTGAACTTGCTAGATCACAATTATATCTGCATTAGTAACAATTGATGAGCAAATTTCATTCGTCATGCACAAAAAGAAAATACCTAAAATCCCTCTTGCTTCAACTGTTCAATGATATTCCACAGATGTATCCAGAGGATGGCCATGAGGTTTGGTCACATCTATCGCAAAATTAATTAGGCTTGGGCTGTATACCATATAATTTTGAAACAGTTTGAATTTCAATACAACTGCTTAGAACCATCTCCAGCTATGCATTGAGTTTACTAACTCACTAGATCAGTGGTTCGCTTGCAAGATCAAGCTTCTTGGTTACAGCAGAGACAATCAAGTTCCTCCTGGATAAATCCCTGCTGCTTAAATGTGTTTTGTGCATTCGGGACCAGTATGATGGTATGAAAATCTGGATAGTGCCCAACTAAAATGCATTACACTTGAAAATCGATTTTTACAGTAAATGCATAAGCCCCCTGTAAAATGTCAAACTACTAAACATGTAGTGTCAGTTTCAAAGCACGAACAATGACACTTTTGATGGATAAAGATAACATGTGTATTTGGCAACCGTTATAGATACTATATACTTTCCTGTAAGAAACCCATCGACAGGTAAAGTGAAATATCTATAATATTTATAGACATTCTGGGTGAAATTATTTGCATAGAACCTAATTTGTTTAGATGTCACTGCAGTAGCAACTAGAATTTGACATGAGCATATAATTTCTCTAAATAAAAAATGTGCTCTACAAATCACATACAGCATGTAAAGTATTTTTCACTGTGTTTTGTATCTTTGTGAAGTTTGGAGGCTGAATGAGAGAAAAGGCAATTTCATTATGTATTAACAGAAGTGTTGGTACTGGATGCTCCCTGTATAGTCCCTCGGATCATTGAAGCAAAATGAAAGGGCGACACATTGTTCAGGTTTTTCCAGGATGACACTGGATAGCATGAGAAGTACAGCTGCATTTCTGAGGGTTAAAGGGTGAAAAGGCAGTGGGGATATAGCCGTCGTCACATGAAGTCATCATAGTCTTGGGTGTAGCCACCATCGAATTCTCCATAGTCTGCAAGGTCATCTTTCCCCTTGGCTTTCATACCACCACCAAGTACAACTCCTTTCTTCTTCTTTTTGCCTTTGATTGCCTGTGGAACCAAAACTAAACTTAAACCATTTCTGCAAATAAACACTCAGTGTTCTTCAAAGTGAATTGAGTGAATATTCATGTAAATGGCGCAACCGGGGTGTAAGTTAGTTCCTTGAGCTGAAACCAATGAAAAGCAATCTGGAGGTACTGGTAAGAGGGCTCCCTCCACTGACCGTAAAGAGATCTACAATTCATTAAGAAAACTCTAGAAGGATGACATCATTTTTGTTGATCATGAATAAGAAAAAAGACTTACCTTTTCTTGCTTCTGTTTTTCATTAAGTAGCACTGTCAGGGAAGAGCTGATTTTCTTTAAGTCTTCAACTTCCACTGTGTAGAAAACAGGACATTTAGTTTAGACAAGTTAATACGGTATAACAACGGTTGAGCCTGAACGTTAGTGAACTCCAAATATGTCAAGTCAAACCATTATTGAATGGCTCATGTATATATACACTTATCTCAACATGAGGTATTTATAACATGTGGTTTGGCATTTGTTTTAAAGTAATAAGTTAGGTGCACAAAACTAAAACACACTGAATAATAAATAATGTACCACACGTAGGATGTTGAACTCACATGAAATACAGAGCTCCCGAAACAGTGACTCCAAGAAGCTCGAATAATGCACTGATTTTTCACACTGTAATATTTTCACTTTCAGCAGCTTTTCAAACTCTGTGAAGTCCTCTTTAGAAGATGGGCACATGGCATCAATTCCAGAAACATTGTTTGTGGTACTACCCCCTGACATTCCTGAAATGACAAGGACAAAAACTAATGAGAACACACAATAAAAGTATGGCTGGCTAGTGGGTATACATTAAAATGTATGTTTCATGTATCAGGGAAACATTAAAAACATCTGGGTAAAATACATCCTTGATATCTGGGTTAAACCTGACAGGATACTCCAAGGATCTTACCAAAAGCCTCTTTTGCCAGCTCCAAGTCAGCTTCCTCCTGCATCTTCTGGACTTTCAACTTTTCTGCTAGCTGTTGTTCGGGTGTAAGCTCTTCCTCCTCCTCCAACTATCAACAAGAAAAGAGTAAAGGTATAAGAGAGAAAATATTCAGATGTGTAAAGTTCAGCCAACATTTCCAAAACTCACTTTCTTTTTTAGCTCTTGTTGCTTTTTCCTTAGCCGGTTTTCTTTCTCCTTAATTTTTTCGGCCAGTTTTTTCTTCTCGGACACTTTGGCCTCTGAAACAAAAAAAAGAATGTTACAGCAAACCTCTGGAACAAAAACCACCATCAAATCAAGTTGAAATTATACGTAATTTAAGCAGGTACTTGATAATAAAAGACAAGGCAGCCAGTAAGATGCAGGAACATTTTTGTGATATTTTCACAAAAATATATACAGGTATGTGCATATTACAACAGGCTGCAGCCACTACTTTCTCAAATCATTGGTTGGAAATTGTATATTTCTTCACCAGCTTTCTTTGCCTCTGCTTTCTTCTCTTCCTCTTCATCATCCCAGTTATCCTACAGAGGGAGAATTGACAGGAATGAGTCAAATGATGTGACTATATAATACTGGATAGTTAAGTGGTTGTTTCTGGGACTTGTCTAGAGTAGGACTTGAATTAATTTTCTAGGAAATCCACTAGATTGAGGTTACGAGACCAACTGCATTATCAAACATCAGAAGACATGTCAGAACCAGTCACAGCCACCTCATTATCACAAAAAGTGGTTATGTAAAGCCTTTCAACCAATATTTGGCAAATGTGTCATATTCCCTTATTAGGGCCTCGATGGATAAGACAAGTACCTAGCTCAAGCCTTATCCAAAAACACACAGAACGTTTCTCTCGGTGTAGGCCATGATTGTAAATAACAATTTGTTTTTAACTGACTTGGCTAGTTAAATAAGTGTTACATTTAAATAAAAAATGTAGGCCTAGTGTACTGATGAAGTTTTGCTTTGAGAACGTGAAAACACCATACGACTTGAACACTACCTATATTCCACAGAAACTATGGTCAACAATTCAAACTGTTTTGCTAGCCTTTTCCACAGCTGAATGATCCCACAGTAACGCTATACATTCGGATGACTTTCTAGACAAATGGTGAAAATGAATCAACGGGAAAAGTCTGTTGAATATTCTCGAAACTACACTTTACTTGTAGCATATGTCAGTTGGAGGTAGTAAGGCTCAATTCAATCATCTGATGTCATCAGGGCAGAATGACGTTGGCAACTAACGTTAGCCAGCTAGTTTACATTCAAGTGTCTGTTAAATGTATAACACAAACAAAGCCTTGAACGGACTTAAATGACTAATCGCAGTCAGATTATGATTGTGTATCTTAAAACTTGCCAGTCAACACATTAGTTCAGAACTAACTAGCTAAATTAGCTCCTAACCTAAAAAGCTAGTTCAGTAGCTAACGTTAGCTAGTTCAGTAGCTAACGTTAGCTAGTTCAGTAGCTAACGTTAGCTAGTTAACTTAACGTTACATGTCAGTAACGTTACACCATTGAATCTCCCCAACTCAGAAAACAATTATACACTGTAGCTTCTAACTAGTCAAAAAAACATAGCTAACGTAGACCAATTCAAAAACAAGTGCCCGATAATGAGTCTCAGCTCGAACCAGGAGAATCCCTGACAGTTTTAACATGTGCGGCCTCACAGCTTGTACAATATCGAGCTAGCTAATATATATGTTACAGTTAGCTAACTAGCTAGTAGAACGTGGATAATGCTATGCTAGTTGGCGGCTAGCTAGCCAGCCAGCTAATGTCCACAGACTAACTAGCAGGGCGTGTTGTGTTCGACTCAACTAATGGGTTAATTAAGACCTGAAAGTCAGGTGTAAGATGTCCTTCATCATGTAACTAGCTAGCTAGTTAGTTGTTTGGTTACCTTCACATCTTCATCTTCGTCTTCGCCTTCCCATTTGTCCAGCACTACCGCCGTTTTGATCGGCGCGACGTCCAGCTCGAAGTTGTCAGCGTCTATAAATACATATTATAATGGTAACTAACCGTTATCTTGAACGTTCAAAACTATATGATAGCTAATATCAATCACAGTGTTATCCATCTTTCACAATCCCCAAAATATAGCTGTCGCACTATTTCATTTCTAACTTTGTTCTCACCCCAATCGTCGGCATCCGCCATCTTGGCTATGTGTGTGTGCGGGTTTGACAGAACTCTGAACTGAAAGCGGCAAAGCAGATGGAGAAAGTAGACGATGCTTTACCGCTCTGTAAATGCTAGGAGTTACTGCACTCTTCTTTTTTTTCAAGAAAGGAAAGCCCCTTCATGGAAGAGTATGCCTTTTATTGAGTAAAAAAATCGCACTGTACCTCAATTTTACATGTTAATCTTTAATATAAAATATTTAATTAAAGGCACAATCTGTCATTTCAACACCATAACCCTGCCAATTTGTTTATGAAACTTAGGTGAAGCTATGAGATGAATGACAACTCGATATTAAACATTTTTCAGTTAAACATTTTGATTACAAAAATATAAAATTAAAAGGAATACAATGTAGAAGTTCTTTATTAGCAACATATTTATGCCTGAGTATTCACACAAAACAAAACTCACAGCAATTACAATACATGGAATAAATACCCCAAAAATATTTGCAATGAGCGTGTTATATAGGCTAGATTATTTTTGTGTTACAGAAATATTGGAAAGGAGTCTACTGGGCTACTTATAAACCATTAACACACCCTTTATAAAGTACACCATGTAAATTGTTGCCAAAATACTTTACAGATAGACAAGGATTTAAAAACATAATAATGCTCAAATAATAGAAAACATCACTGCACATTGAGATAGAACCACATGATTACTCTTCTCTTTCCATTTAAAACAATTACATTTAAGCAATAAAATAAGATTTTATTCAACCTTAAACCTAACAAAATAATTGTCAGCCTAAACTGACGACTACAACTCAGCAATGCGCAATAAAATGCTGAAATGTTTTTTTCTTCACTCAGAGAATAGGCCACTAGCAAATGGATGGCTCTTCAGAAGGTGAGGTCAGTACAGGTGAATCAAAGCTTGGACGAGAGACTGAAAAACAGCTTCTATCTCAAGGCCATCTGACTGTTAATTAGCTATCACTAGCCAGTTACTCAACCCTGCACCTTAGAGGCTGCTGCCCTATATACATAGAATCACTGGTCATTTTAATAATGGAACACTAGTCACTTTAATAATGTTTACATACTGCTTTACTCATCTCATATGTATATACTGTATTCTATTCTAATATATTTTAGTCAATGCCACTCTGACATTGCTCATCCTAATATTTATATATTTCTTAATTCCATTATTTTTACTTTTAGATGTGTTTGTATTGTTGTGAATGCAAGCATTTCGCTCCACCCGTAATACGATCTGTTAAATGTGTGTGTGACCAATTTGATATTATTTTCTGATAGAAATAAATATCCACCCATTATCAAATCATACATTACAATACTCCAATATATTACACTTATTGTTTAACATGGTAGTTGTGTAGGAGAGACCCTCATGAGAGTCCTCATGGCCCATTGAGGGGTTTATCCATCAGAAGGGGAGGCCATTACAGAGCAGAAACTAACAGCACCATCAGCAGTCCCAGAAGGTGACAGAGAGGACTAGGGCACAGTGCCAGCCCTGGTGACCTGCCTGCATGGGGACACACAAACACAAAAGCAACACTAACTGTATGGAGACAAACTCAACGATACAAGCATCCTACATCCAACACTCCCTCAAACCTTTGCTTGAGCTGTCCTTCTTCAACTAGATCCTGATTCCTCTTCATATTCAGACTCAAAGTTACAAAATATACAAGCTGAAAGTATATACTGACATCATACGCATCTCATTTCATTACACTCTGCTAGATCAAGACCATGTCAGCTTCAGTGAAACATGTAAGGAGGACTACGAAAACCCATCAGATATCACGCCCTCATTCATTTGAAAAAGCCCACAGTTGAAAATTGAGATTTTGGTTGTTTTGGTTACTTTAAACCCTTTACTTTATTCTAATGTAAAGCATATTGTATGATTACTGTGCTGCCATCCTGTTAGAAGGTATTTTATTACAATGGTTAAATTGGATTTTCATTGTGTTCAATGGTGTTATTTGCCCCCTAGTGGCGCTTTCTGGTACTTAGAAAGTCAACGCAAACGGGAAGTTCAGAATTTGTTTTGCACGCATAGAAGCAGCTACAAACAACGCTACGGTGCAGGTCTTTCAATGTAGTTATTTCTTGTCACGCTTCAGCCTTGGAAAAATATTTGTTTGTAAGTTCGATTCAAGCATTTAGCTAATGATGATAATCTTGTTATTGATAGAGTTTCTTACATATCAATCAATGTTGGTTGCATTTACTCACAAATTGCAATGCCTTTTGTGTATGTCTTTAGCTGTATTACTTTGCTCATGCGTCATGCAAACGAATTGTAAAATATACAATACTGTAGTTTTGTTACTGTTTTTAGTGTAATATGCTTTGTTATTCTACATAGATGGTTATACATTATTAGAGTAATGAAAGGAGCAATTACCATATGGTTAACAATTAGCTATATGGTTTGGCATCATGCCAGATGCATGGTACCTTAGCGCGTGCTTTGTATTTATGCAACTTCAAATGTTTAATGTACATCTACAGTATGTCGGTGTGAATTGAACACTAAAGTATATTCTTTTCTGTATTTTGCAGTTTCACAACATAAACGTTTCAATATATTCATTCAAGAAAAGTCACGCCTTGGGAGATTTATTGAAGACTTAGTTGTTAGCTATCTGTCTAGTTTTGCATGGGAACGCAACTCAAGGGCAGAATAATTACTTAAGTAAAATAGTTCATTTCCCATTTTCATTTGTGTATAAGTAGCTGTAGGCTATGCCGGAGCAAACGTTCATAAAAGTAGTTCACACTTTCCTCCGATGTTGCTTGATCAGTGGGTAGGTCCTATTAGCTGCCAAAATTACATGAAAAGGGATCAAAATACACAAACACTATTGCAGTCATTTCAGCAGTTCAGAATTATTTTGATTTTAAGTAACAAAGCAATTGAGATCCTATTCTAAAACTTGGTGGAAGCAAGAGGCATCTTGCTGTGATTATCTGTCATTTTGAGCTGCATCCCATTTCTGATAGCCCTGGCCACTCACCTTCACTCCCCTCAAAGATGTAAAATAGGATAGATGTATGTAGATGAATTATCTACCAACACAGTTATACCAATCCCCACCCAGGAGTGTACATTGGATTGGGCTCCTGCCATTGTAGCATTCTTTCCTTTTTGGAGTTCAATCATCAAATGTAAATATATTTGATCAATCATCGTTGAAGCTGACTTCTCAGATAAATAGCGATATTGCTTGTTGTTTGATTTAGTTAGTTGTCATTACTTTGAGCAAACCTGCCAGTATGATTCTGAATTACCGGTAATCAATCATTATTTTATGATCTTCTGTCACTTCATCATGGATGGAGAGATGGGAGCGTCTTCAATGAGGAGAAAGCAATGTACAGTATATTAAGCTAGTTAGTTAGCTAGTTAAGTACACAATGTATTAGCTAGACTTTATCAAACTTACCAGGCCTTCACCACCTGCATCTACTTTGTATTTGTTCACGGTAGCTTTTCATTTCACGATATGAAGGGTTTCCCGAGGCCGCCACACAAATGAAAATCATCTAGGGAAATGGTGTACACTTGAAACATTTCAGCAGGTGAAAGTTAATTACCACGGAAGTCAACAGGTTTGTCATCCCAGACAGCCAGCACCATAGACATAGCTGTCAGCTGCACAGGGGACAAAAGCAAGCGCTGGGCTTCAGTCACCGCTTTGGCCTGTTCATAGGAGAACATGCTGATCTGGGCTGGGTCAAACACGACCTGCGGAGACACGGACAATTCACATGAACACAACATAGAAAAGCAACTATTTGATAGGGGGCAATACAAAACATTGAGGATAAACTGACATGTGTTATTGAATCATAGGCATTTTGAATCCTCACACTTACAGCAAACTTGTCTGCCCGGATCAGGGACACAGCCAGAGGTGTAAATCCTTCAATCTGCTCCTTCACCAAAGAAGACATGGCCATATCTGGGAGGCCAGCTGCAGATTGTAAGAGGTTGAAACTAATTTCAGGCAGTAGTCATATTTGTCGTAGCAGAACAACAAAAGGCATGTAATGTACCTGCCAGTGCTCCAACCTCAATGAAGACCTCAGGGCCCCAGGAGCTTATGGGTCCAAAAGCCAGGCTATGGCTCAGCAGTCCCGTTAAAGCCTGTTGTTGCTCTTCTGAACAGGACAGCCGCAGACGGCCCAGCCACAGAACTGCCTTACTGCAGCCAGGAGGGGGGAGAGGTGAGTTACAGACAATTATGTATATATGTAACAGGGTTGGTTATGTTTATACTTGACTCGAAAGAAATGTGTATTTAAGGTTCAAGCATTCTTATTGATTGGTTCAATTCCGATGACAATAAGGCGTGTTGTTATTGGCCCCGCTTGCAGATAGGGGGAGATCGCGAACGTCTCCCCAGTATGAAAATGTGATGCAAGGGGTAGTTCCGAGTTCTGAAGACAGTATTCTATTTTTATATTTTACAATGTGTACCAGTTTGCTGTACATTGCTGATTTATACATGTTTGGGTATATGGTACCTTTTAGTGATTGAGGGGCTTTCTGGGATGTGCTTTGGTATATGATTGGTGTATATAAGTGTTGTAGCTAGCATGCACCGATGTAATGGTCACATAAGCACACTGCTAACACAGTTGTTATCTTGCTACAGATTTTACCATCGACAGCCATCAACATCATTAAGTCCTGCACAACTAACATGCTGTTTCCTATTTAACCACATATAATAAATAACGCTCAACTGGGACCACTGGCTGGGGTGATTTCTTTGAACAAAACACAACGCAAGGAGAGTACGATTAACACGTGTTACATATACACTAGATAACTGACAGAGGGCAGTGTTTTGAAGCCACCGCATCCCCATCTTGGTACTCCCATCATAGTAAAACATGTTTTGGAAGTTATAGAAAGGAATTTAATGTCTACGTTTATTTTTGCCATGTTTCATTCTATTACAGACACCTTAATGCATACTTTTAAATTATATTATGTGAGCTTAACATTTAAAAAAATATATATCGTTTTTTTCCATTAAAGTATACATTTTAGAAAGTACTAGTATTACTGTCCCCACATCAAAAAAAAAAGTAATTTTGTCCATGAAACATTTCATTAAAATAATTTAGAATTCCATTAATTCCTAAGGAGACTGGAGTGCCAATATGGCCAAAACATGACTTTTCTGTCCTTGCATTTATGGCAGTGTAAGTTGTTGTTATATCTTATATGAAGCATTAATCGGTTCAATTAGACATTGAACTTGAACCTTGTAAGAATCCTGGATTTAGCTCTTGGCTAGTTTTTTGTATAGAGATCTCAGAAATGCAGTGTAACATTTCGTATCTCCTTATGTTGCAGGTGAAAACAGTTTTCATGGGCACACAAATCCAAAATAATATATGCATTGCAAAATCGAAAGGCTTCTAACCCGAAAGAGTCACCTTACCTAGATACTTAAAACCTACATTTGATACGGTCATTCATGTGGGTTCTTCAGTAATTATGCACAATACTTATTGGATGCACATTTGGTGACCAGCTGACTAGTTACGCCATGATATTTTCACACATCATCAGATCCAGGAAGGAATTTTCAGAATGACAGTCAAGTGATGACCAGCTATAGCAATAGCGCATGCGATGCAACTGACCAAGTGCTGGGAAAAAAGGTGTTTGTGAGAAATGTCCAGAATATTTGTGTCTCATTCGTTACACCAGTGAAGACAGTTGTGCCTGGATCCACAATCTGTAGCAAATTGATATTGATCATCTGTTTGTCGTCTGTTAGATTTAACAGAGAAAGCATCAAGGTAGAGTTTGTGTTTTCATATGCTTTTGTGCCTCGGATTGGAAGCCAAGTCTACTGTGCGCAATTGTGTAGGATCGACTATTGCACAACACCCAACGCTATTCCTATGAATGATTCTGGATATAATGACAACTAATTACACAGTCTAGTGGGCTTATTCACAATGATCTTGTAATGAAATAACATGACAAATACATTTTGTTTTACCATGTTAGACCTGCAATTGTAAACAATACAAAGGGCTTGAAGTAGCCGACTTGAACATGGAGCTCAGAAATTCAAGTGCTGGAATAGGCTTCATATCCTCAGGAAGTGAGGGTGCTGCAGCACCCCCTGAAAAATACGAATTGAAAATAAATATTCATAAAATATTCTCACAAAAGTAGTGCACTGAGCCTTTACTAGTCCTGTATCAGCAGACCGATGTGTCAGCCTGTAGCAATGACTTCCCATAGTATGACTTCCCATACAAATCCTTCCATTGAAAAAGGAACTTTGGTTTTTGGTCAGTTTCTCATCATAAAAACAGCAATGGTGAGATTAATGATACCGCTATTCATGGATGTATTGTGTGCCTGCATCAGCCACATAGGCTGCATTATTCTTAAAGTGATAATGGCTTCGTTTTTTGACACTTCTTGCATGCTTTTTGGGGGAAGTTCTATATTGTACATTAGCATTGAGGTCCTTGAAAATTACAATTAAGTGCTTGAGAAAGTCCCTGAATGTCCTTGAATTTTACTTGCCAATGTCTGTATGAACCCTGCATAAAGGGCCTATGTTGTTCTATAGGTGGAGTTATGGGACAATTTGCATATATTTACTTTTATTCCTTTAAGTACACATGTGGAACTGCATGAAAATCCTTTTACATTTTTGTTTCAAACCATTTTGAAATGCTGATCCAATGTCACACATTGGCCCCATTACTTATAGAACGCCCCATATACAGTACATCATTGGTTACAGCATGTAGCATGACAGGAGGGAGAAACCGGTTGGATAAAGGCTAAGAAGACACACATTATGGGAGGTTTCACATGAAAAATGCAAACTCTTTTTAATGGTAAAAAAAAACACAGCACCTATAACACTCCCTCTCTCAAGTGAGTCCCTCTCACTGATTTGAGTAGGTCTCTAATCTCACCTGAACTCCACTGCATTCAGGGAGCGCATGTCTGAGTCCTTGATCCCACACACTATGTGTCCCATAGCCACCAGGGTGCTGGAGGACAGCTGACTAAGACCCACCTGGGTGGAGTTGAGCACAGAGGAGGACAGCACAGCCAGCTGGGACAGGAGAGACAAGGATAGCATAAGGCACCAAACAAACAAGGGCACACCAAAGCAGGTAGGACATTCAGATAACACATTACCTGACACCCATTACTTGACACCCATTACCTGACACCCATTACTTGACACCCATTACTTGACACCCATTACTTGACACCCATTACTTGACACCCATTACTTGACACCCATTACCTGACACCCATTACTTGACACCCATTACTTGACACCCATTACCTGACACCCATTACTTGACACCCATTACTTGACACCCATTACTTGACACCCATTACTTGACACCCATTACCTGACACCCATTACTTGACACCCATTACCTGACACCCATTACTTGACACCCATTACTTGACACCCATTACTTGACACCCATTACCTGACACCCATTACTTGACACCCATTACTTGACACCCATTACTTGACACCCATTACTTGACACCCATTACTTGACACCCATTACTTGACACCCATTACTTGACACCCATTACTTGACACCCATTACCTGACACCTATTACTTGACACCCATTGTCATAAAGCGTTATGACATAACAATGCAATAATACTGTGTGTCATAACAGTTGACATAACCTGTTATAATATAGGCATAACAGTGTCATGACATATTTAGACCTGTTGTGACATACATTGCGTTATTTTACAGCTGGCTATGACACCTACATAAGAGTGTCAAAATGCACAAAACCTGACAGTGTCATAAAGTACATTTTCCAGTGCCACAATGGTCATAAGCTCCATGACAGTGTCATAAATTTTCTTATTTCAAGTAAAGTGCCACAGTTATAATACATTTCCTTATTTCAAGTAAAGTGACACAGGATGGTCATAATGCTCCATGACAGTGTCATAAAGTACATTTTCTTATTTCAAGTAAAGTGCCACAGGATGGTCATAATGCTCCATGACAGTGTCATAAAGTACATTTTCTTATTTCAAGTAAAGTGCCACAGGATGGTCATAATGCTCCATGACAGTGTCATAAAGTACATGTTCTACAAGTTATTTAAAATATGAAGAAAAAAAAACATGACTGTAAAGAATTCATTGCAACAAAGGATTTAAGAAAAACTTTCAACCTGAAATAAAACTTCTTTGCAGGAAAATAACTCATTTGAATAAATATGGGGTTTGACTCTCTTATAAAGATGTCATAACCAGCCATAAAACAATGCAATATATGTCACAACAGGTGTAAATATAAGGGTCGTGACATTGTTATGTCAAGTTATGTCAGTCGTTATGACATATTATGACATGATTATGACCGCTCAGGAGTCACAGACCTGTCACCTATTTTTGTTCTTAACATGTTAGGACACCAGGTGTCAAGTAAAGTGTTACCAACATTCAAAAACATCAGGACTACACAAACTACACACACAGAAACAAAAATCATTGAACCAGATTGTCAGACTGATTGTTAGCTACCTGTCTGCTGTTCCAGGTGCTGACTGCCCCCAGTGCAGAGATGGTGCTCAGCTCAGACAGCCGGATCACACTCAGCTCTGCCACTGAAAGCTGGGAGGCTATACGACCCAGCTGTGTAATCACAGATGAGGAGAAGGACCTGGCCGCTCCGTAGATCTACAGACAACACAGAGAAAAAGAACTAAGACACAGCCTCTGTTAGTTAATGCAACCAGAGCAGCTACAGAAGACGGTTAAATCAGACACTGGACCCATTTTGCATATGGTACAAGGTGATTTCTACATAGGAACTACAGTGATGTTTCTTGTTATGGGTAAAATATGTACCTCTTTAGTTTTCTGGAGGAGTAGTTTCTGTTGGTATGATGAAAAGAAGGGGTCCTGGCCAAAGAGCTCTAGACTACAGCTGAAGGCGGCAGACGACATGCCTGTCAAGCTGTCTGTGCTCCAGGCTGAAGGCTGTGTTGCATGCAGCTTTTCACATGTGGGCATCAATGCAGGAGCTGGGCAGAGACACATGGACAAAAGAGATGGTAATACTGTATACAGAGGGAAATGTATGTAAACATTTCACAAAAGAGTCTTATGTTCATCTGTTTTGGCAGTAAAGTTGGGGAGTAAGATAGAAGTCTCAATGTGAGACAGAGTGGCACTCACGTGTGACCTGCCCCACTTTGAGAAAACCCAGGAAGTTCTGAAGAACAAACTGTTGCCTCTCAAACAGCTTTGTCTGTTCAACCTGGTCCCGGCCCTGAATGCAGAGGGCCCCAACAGCACCCGACTCCCACCGGCGCTGACTCAGAAACAGCCTCTCTATACGCCCCTGGGTCATCAGGGCCTGAGGACATACACACACAGCCTGACTAGGGGCCAACAGGCCAGGGCAGCATAGCACCTGACACCTCTAGGAGTCCTGTCAGTGGACACCTGCAGGATTCTTTTACAAATCCATCCTTTCCTGATTCCTGGTGTCGTGTAGCAAATGTAACACCTCTCAATAACTTTAAGGACACCCAAATAAATGAATCATGACAATGGTCAAATCAACTGCAAAGGAACTAAACCTTGAATAAATAATGGAAATGGATGTGTTAAAGACTGAGGGAAAGGTAGAGCAGGAAACGTACCTGGGGAATCTGCTGCAGCGTCTCTTTGGGAAGGAAGAATAAGAATCTGCCCACTTGATTGAGTGTCTCAGGGGTCCAGTTCTGAACGGGGCTAAGAGCACACAGAAAGGCTCATTTTTCATGTGATGTGAGGAGACAGAGGAGTTATAACGAAAGGTTAAATGGGGTGTGTGCTGTAATGTGGGGTGGTTGTTTAAGAGGGTGCTACAGTACCCGAAGGTGCCAGGCTCCTGTAGGATCTGTGCGACGATGTCCCTCTTGCTGCTGTTATAGCAGAACTCTCGGAGGAACTCCAGGCTCTCCACAAAGAAGCTCCGCACCAGCTGCACAAACACCTCATCCACTACATAGGTCGCCATGATGCCCAGTGAACGGAACTCATCCTCAGTGAACTCCCCCGTGTACATGCCCTGGGGGAGAACATTTTCAACTTATACCTGTAAATAATACCTGTAAATCATTTTCAACATAAAGATTTAAAATCGAAGACACCAAAGTTAAACCCCAGGCTGAATGTGTTAGCAGTAATGGGGTACAGGAGAGGGTACTGACAAGTCTCTGCACCATCTTGTCCACCAGAATATCCTGTTTTGTACTGGGGAGGAGCAGGAAGTGATGGGAGTCCTTCACAATCATCTTCCTGAGAGTGTCCATCATGTCGGCAGGGAACTTCTTAATAGTGCTCACCCTACAAATGCATACACACACAAGCATGCAAACACACACACACACACACACACACACACACACACACACACACACACACACACACACACACACACACACACACACACACACACACACACACACACACACACACACACACACACACACACACACACACACAGGGACACACAGGGACACACAGGGACACACACACACAGGGACACACACACACACAGGGACACACACACACAAACACACACACAGGGACACACACACACACACACACACAGGGACACACACACACACACACAGGGACACACACAAAAGTTGACAGTGATGCATTGTTGATGTTCAAACCATCTGTAGTGAGGATTAATGACAGTAAGACCGACTCACGGCAGGGCCAGTGTGATCTGAGCGCCAAACTCTCCCAGCAGCTCAGAGAAGAAGTCAAAGTAGTACAGCTCCTCGATGATGCACTTTTTCTGTAAGTCAAGACAAAAGCATGAGGGTCGTCAATTACGCTTATATAACAGCTATCTTTATACCTGACATCTGGCATGGTTCCACTGTTAACACAATTAACTAGCTCAGAGGAATATGGTTAAGTATTTGCTCATCTACCAGTGAGGAATGGAGAGGAACAGACTGCTTATTCATGAATGCAAGGACACTCTGCATTGAGGAAAATGTTGGCTTGTCCCGGAAGAGCTGTCGCAGGGCTGTGCAGCTTACACCTCGAGCAATGCTTCCAAGGGCACTGTATAACCAGAGAGACAAAATAGATTACAAATATGAATGGGAGCACATTCACAAGAGGTTAGTAATAAATCAACTGCAGCTATGTTTCACATAGATATGCACTCACAGAAACGTCTCAGTGGAAAGATTGGGCATGGTCTTCACTGCTTCTTTAAAAAGAGTTTTAGCCTGGGAAAAGAAACCAGAAGCGATCATTCGTATTGATCACAAACCATCTCCCAACACACGTAGTGGCAGCCAGAGAGAGAATACCCCGCAGTGCTATAGAGGTGATTGGCAGTTTTGGAATATAGTTTTGAGGTGTGTAGTAAATTCAGTAGGACAGTGTTGTCGTGCTTTGCCACTTCACACAGTGCGCATGAACATGCAGGATTTGGGAGCTGTGATTTAATGGTGCTGGCAGGCCGCCCTCAGGCCCATTAGTAGCAACAGACAGGGGATTATAGGGCAGCTTTCATGGCCAGTGTGGTGAAACAGACCAGACCAGCGTTAGGCTAGCAGGAGGGAGAGGGCCATCAGCTCGTCTGAGACACCACCTCATTGTGATAGCTGGGACCTGGTGTGTGTGTGTGTGTGTGTTGACAGTCACAGATACGCTGTGTGTGTTCAGAACATAGAATAGCCTATTTAAACAGTCAGGGCAGGGGTTATACAACAGGCCGACTTCTCCACGGACGGTTAATTATTTAACATCTAATCAAGACCGTGTCATACACACCTCTGCTTGACAGAGGAGAGACCCACATTGCGTAACATGCTGACATCTTTAGACACACACTCGGAAATCCTTTTCAAATCTCTAAATATCATTGGGTGAATAAAATCACTAAGCATTTAGTTACGGATATGCATGAATTTAGGTACGGATATGCATGAATTGTATCCCCTTGAAAATGACTTGCAGGTCACAGGTATTGCTGGAGCAGAGGACATGAGTCAGCTCACAGACGTTACCTGCTGAGTGTTCCAGGCTCGTCTTCCTGCCATGGTCCTGTTGGTCAACAGCAGACTAGCCCTGGTCAGCACACTGAGTAGAGGGGTGCTGGGGAGCAGGGGCTCCACCTTATCCAACCAGCCAGTCACCTCTGGTGAGTCCTGGACAAAGGTCAACACAACACAGACATAGCGTGTAGTGACTAAACAACACCAATTCAGAAGATAAACACGCAGATATGAAGTGGATTTCAATGGTGACTGAATGGGCTTTGAGTGGTACACACAATATGTGGGTGGAATGTAAATACATGTTCACAAACCATAAAAAAAATAACTCAGGCAAACAAAAGAGGAGTAATTACAAATGTGTCAGAGTGACCTAATTCATGCATAGTTGGCACCTCCTCTCTAAGAAACAGCCCAATACTGAGCCTGCCCAGTGTGTCAGTCTATCCCTGGTCCTGGTCCTTATGGAGCATACAGCTCCAGCTGGCACAGGGCCACATCACCCCATTTGACTGCCAGGCAGGCAAGGAGCCTGGGTACACCTGGGCATGCCAGCTGTGGTCCCCCTCCACACTCCACCTTGCTCTCCTCCACTCTGTTCCCTCTCCAATGGTTATGGTCATGCATGCATACTCACAGAGCCTTGTAAACATACCTCCCACTGAGCCAAGAGTAGCAGCGTATGGCCGAAGCCATGTTACTGTGTACCTTGTCGTTTGTCTTCATTTAATATGAGTGAGCATTTCGCTGTTTGTGAGGATGGGTGTCAGTGTTGGTGAGTCCCTCTAAGGCCGTACCCAGAGTTTGGTGGTGATGGTGTTGGCCTGTGGGGGGTTGAGGCCGGGCGTATGCAGGGCGATGTCAGGCAGAGAGGACAGCAGGATGTCAGAGGGCAAGTTCCACAGAGTCTCAACCTTCACCCCACTCACCAGAGAGCCCAGCTTCTGCAGCTGCCCCGGCAGAGCCAGCTAGAAGGGACACAAGGAGGGAGAGAGGGAGAGAGGGAGAGGGAGTGAGCAGAGAGAGAGAGAGAGAGAGAGAGAGAGAGAGAGAGAGAGAGAGAGAGAGAGAGAGAGAGAGAGAGAGAGAGAGAGAGAGGGGAGGGGGAGGGAGGAGTGAGCAGGAGAGAGAGAGCGAGAGAGAGAGAGAGAGAGGGGGGGGGTGAGCAGGAGAGAGAGAGTGAGAGAGAGAGAGAAGGGAAGGTTGGGGATATGAAAGAGTAAGGGGGGGGGGCAGGGGGTGGAGGAGGAAGATATGGAGAATGAGAGAGGGATAGTCTATTTCTAACTCATCATTCAAACACTTTTAATAATGCAAAAATCATCTGTTAAATGAAACTAGATACAAAAGATACCTTTGACAAATTGGTATTGTTCTTTGTAACACTATACAGCCATTAGATACTACGATAATACAGGTAGAGAGTGTCATCTGGTGTATAATGAAGTAGGAAACATACATATTGACAGGGTTGTGTGGTTTGCCATGGTGATAGTATTTGTCCTTGAGTCACCCCTGGCCAGACTGCTCTAGGCTTCAGGCCAGCTGGCTCAGAATGGACCATTACTATGCACAGAAGCATTACACTGAAACAGAGACACTCTCAAACATCTAGCAAACCATATCTGAGACAATACGCAACCCTGTTTACAATCCCTTTCTGAAACAGAAAGCCATGTCCTTCAAAAACTGAAATAATACTTACACTGTTGTTTAGATACACTTTGTCCACAATTACACTGGCCTAGAATGACATCACAAAAAGAAGAAGATGGAACAAATCATTATGACTGGTCTAAAACTCTGTTTTATTAACATCTGTATTATGAAAATGGAAACTACTTGGGAAAATGAGGAAAAGCCCACTGGGCTCAAGACAAAAACAAATGCTTTATTTCCTGCTTTTGTTTCCCCACCCTACCTTTCCATTGACTAAGGCCCCTTATGGCACATGGCAGGCAGCAGCCGCCAGGCACACATTGAAAATGTGGGGTTGGGTGTGCTTCTTTAATCAAAGGGTCAAGGCACCTCCAGAACCCCCCTCACCTCACCTGGGGTCAGACTTCTGCAAACTGGCTGCTTGGCAGCTGTCACAAAGCCCCTACTAACCAACCCCCATTCTAACCCCATAATCATCCCAACCCTCTGTTACTGGAGCCGGGCAGCACTGAGAAAACCCAATCAGGTATGAAAACCAGACAGAAGTTGCTCCATTAGAGCTCTCTCTCTCTCTCTGATGAGAGGATGCTTGTGACGACTGATGATGATGATCTTCTACCTGTGCAGGAGTGAAGGGCACAGAGGCCAGGGCTGTCAGCGCAGGGCTGAGCTGGGATTGGCTGAGCTTCTGCAGAAAGTCCACACCTAGCCAGGGCAAGAAGGGAGCCAGCTGAGACACTCGGCCGGCAGAGAGAGAGCCAGGAGACTGAAGCTCACTCCCGTTCAGGAACAAGCTGGAGATCTGAAGAGGGATGGTCACAAGCATAACACACACACACACACACACACACACACACACACACACACACACACACACACACACACACACACACACACACACACACACACACACACACACACACACACACACACACACACACACACACACACACACACACACACATATTTACACAGGAATCAAGACAAAGTGCAAACAAGAAATTAAACCCATAGATTAGTCTACTTCACTCATACCCATATGTGTTTCACCTTAAACTTTGCAGTGAAAAAATAAAGTAGTTCTGTCTGTGATAGGACTACTTACCATGTCACTGGGGCCCCTGAGGCCCTGGGCAACACATGTCCTAATGTTGTCCTGAATCACAGAGAAGGCCTCTGCGTTTCTGTACACCTGCAGGTCCTTTGGGTCTGACAGACACGTCAGGTTGCCAAGCCTAGGGATACAAAGATGATAATAACTCAAGCATATCCAAAGATACTTTTGTATCCCAAACAGTTGGTTACTTCAGTGTCTACTAGAATGTTGCATTTCATTGGACTACAGAAAGTCATTTCTTGAAAACGCATAAACTCAAATCAGATTAATATTTCAAACCGGATGTTTCTGTAAGACAGGACACAGGACCAACCATCGATCAAATATTGTCACACTGACCTCCTGAATTGTTCCACTGTTAGATTTCTGAAGGTCCTTATGAGGCTGTCAGCCACAAACTGCTGTTGTAGTTGGCTTAGAGTGTTCATCAGCAACACATCCATACCAACCAACAGCTAGGAGAGAAGAAACACCACCCAACTTTGGTTTAAAATACAGTGCACAATGATTCAAATATACTGTATACCATTTTAAATGAAGACAATGAAAACCTATTGGCCTAAACATATACTGTTTTGTACAGTATACACATACAATTAGACTTGATGAGCAACAAATACTTGATCAAATAAATCATATTTAAAACAAAGAGCTTTATTGTATTAAAAAAAGTGTGTGTATATATACACACACACACACACACACACACACACACACACACACACACACACACACACACACACACACACACACACACACACACACACACACACACACACACACACACACACACACGCACACACACACACACACTACCATTCAAAGTTTGGGGTCACTTAGAAATGGCCTTGTTTTTGAAATAAAAACTTTTAAAAATCAGAAATACAGTGTAGACATTGTTAATGTTGTAAATGACTATTGTAGCTGGAGATGGCAGATTTTTAATGGAATATCTACATAGGCGTACAGAGGCCCTTTATCAGCAACCATCACTCCTGTGTTCCAATGGCACATTGTGTTAGCTAATACAAATGTATCATTTTAAAAGGCTAATTGATCAGTAGAAAACCCATTTGCAATTATGTTAGCATAGCTGAAAACTGTTGTTCTGATTAAAGAAGAAAAAAAACTGTCCTTCTTTAGACTAGTTGAGTATCTCGAGCATCAGCATTTGTGGGTTCGATTACAGGCTCAAAATGGCCAGAAACAAATAACTTTATTCTGAAACTCATCAGTCTATTCTTGTTTTGAGAAATGAAGGCTATTCAATGCGAGAAATTGCCAAGAAACTGAAGATCTCGTACAACGCTGTGTACTACTCCCATCACAGAACAGCACAAACTGGCACTAACCATAATAGAAAGAGGAGTGGGAGGCCCCGGTGCACAACTGAACAAGAGGACAAGTACATTGGAGTGTCTAGTTTGAGAAACAGAAGCCTCACAAGTCCTCAACTGGCAGCTTCATTAAATAGTCCCCGCAAAACACCAGTCTCAAAAAAGGGTTAAGGACAGACGATTCTAAGTTTGAGGTGTTCGGATCACTAAGAAGAACATTAGTGAAACAAAGAAAAAATGAAAATATGCTGAAAATATGCTGATGCCATCTGTCAAGCATGGTGGAGGCAATGTGATGGTCTGGGGGTGCTTTGGTGGTGGTAAAGTGGGAGATTTCTACAGGGTAAAAGGGATCTTGAAGAAGGAAGGCTATCACTCCATTTTGCAACGCCATGCCATTCCCTGTGGACGGCGCTTAATTGGAGCCAATTTCCTCCTACAACAGGAAAATGACCCAAACCACAGCTCAAATCTATGCAAGAACTATTTAGGGAAGAAGCAGTCAGCTGGTATTCTATCCATAATGGAGTGGCCAGCACAGTCACCGGATCTCAACCCTATTGAGCTGTTGTGGGAGCAGCTTGACCATATGGTATGTAAGAACTTCCCATCAAGCCAATCCAACCTGTGGGAGGTGCTTCAGGAAGGGGTGAAATCTCTTCAGATTACCTCAACAAATTGACAACTAGAATACCAAAGGACTGCAAGGCTGTAATTGCTGCAAATGGAGGATTCTTTGACGAAAACAAAGTTTGAAGGACACAATTATTATTTCAATTAAAAATCATTATTTATAACTTGTCAACATCTTGACTATTTCCTATTAATTTTGCAACTCATTTCATGTATGTTTTCATGGAGAACAAGAACATTTCTAAGTGACCCCAAACTTTTGAACGTAAGTGTATATATATATATAATATTTTATACTAGTACAATTGCTCAGAGAAATAGATTGTTTATAATAGTACAATATATTTTTTCTCAAAAAGGGGGATACAATTTCACCCCATTTTCAACCAGCAACTATCAGGAACTAACACTGATCACGTTTTCACACTTTTACAGTGTAAGTTTCATCAGCTGTTATACAATATGGCAAAATAACATGAGTTTTAACTGCACTGGGCCTTTAAGTTCAACGACTTAATAAACTTAACAGAGTACCAGGACCAGTGTCGTACCGCAGTTTTGTGGGGCACTCAGCAAGGTCTGAGCAAGGATTAGTTAGGGGGGAAAACAGCTAACGTCCTCCAATTCAACACATTTTGCCATGGGGCAAATTCGTTTTTGTTGTTGTTGCAGTTTTATAGCTAATATCATGCTATTTTGCATTTTTAAAGCTAATTTCCTCCAATTATTGCGGGAGCTGCGGGAGGCCAGTGACCAGGACATCTAAGCCAAAAACCTAGTTGCCTCTGCCAGGAGGTTGAAACTTGGCCACAAGTGGATCTGTGAGCAAGACAATAACCCAAAGCACACATTAAAATCCACAAAGAAATGGTTAATTGACCACAAAATCAACATTTTGCAATGGCCATCTCAGTCTCCTGAGGAACCCCAATGAAAACCTGAGGTTTGAATTGAAGAGGGCAGTTCATAAGCGCAAACAAAGGATATCAAGGACCTGGGAAGATTCTGTATGGAGGAATGGTCTAAGATCACCTCCCAATGTGTTCTCCAATCTCATAAAACATTTGAGAAAAAAGGCTCAATGCCATTATCCAAGGTTAGGCATTGAAAGGTTCTGAAAACAGGGGAGCCAATCATTTTGACCTCTATTTTTGAGAAAAAAAAGTATTACTTATTAAACAACATCTCTTTCTTTGAGCTATTGTATTAGTATAAAATAAATACAAATTCTGTATACAATATAGCTCAGTATTTGTATTATTGAACTTTTACAGTCTTTTTTGCCCATCTTTATCAAGGGCGCCAATCCTTTTGGACCTGACTTTACATGCAACGATCATATTCACATTTTAAGCATTGAAAGATCACTCACTGTTCTTCACATAGTCATTCTTAATTGATGCATTCCGATGTTTACTTATTGAACATTGGCTACGGCCACAACCACTGACACAATGGAGACCACTGACAACTGCCTGGCTGTGGCTGGGGAGGCTCTGGTTTCACAGAGAGGTGTCGTGTCTGTTACCTGAGCAGGTGAGAGATGCTGGAAGCTGTGAAAGGGCAGGTAGACTATCAGGTTACCAGTGTCCCTGATGAAGGAGGGGCCGCCGGCTGTCATGTTGAGGGAGCTGAGGGCTCGGCTGTACCACCTCCCAAAGGCCCTGCGCTGCTCCACCGACAGACTCCTGATGTTGCTGTTGATGGTATTTCTCCTGAAGATAGAGAGAGAGCGCATAGAGGAATGTAGGACATACCTGTTAACCCGAACAAAAAGCAGAGAGCAAAACATGACTGGGAAAGCACGTCTCTTTCAGAGACTCAAATGACCCAATTTAAATTAAGGCCGAAGTAGTAGTTTAAATAGAAAATGACTCCAATATTGTGAGTCTGTTTTTTAAATGTTAAACTGTACCTTTATTTAACTAGGCAAGTCAGTTAAGAACAAATTATTATTTTCAATGGCGGCCTAGGAACAGTGGGTTAACTGCCTGTTCAGGGGCAGAATGACAGATATGTACCTTGTCAGCTCGGGGATTCGAACATGAAACCTTTCGGTTAGTAGTCCAACGCTCTAGCCACTAGACTACCCTGCCGCCCCGAGTGTCTGAATAGAGGGGGTAATTAACTGCCTAAGTCCATTACCTTTGATTCTATCGCCATTCAGTACTATACGTACATCTATAATGCAGAGACCAACACACAAGGACATCATGACTCATGATGACTTGTATCAGAAGCCTGCTTAACTTACACAATGAGGTTGGTCTGTAAGGGGGGGCAGTGACTGGATGTCTGCAGGGTTGACCAGGGCAAGTAGGGGTACCAGTTCAGGAAAGAGGCTCCCGTCCCTAACCAAGTGGGTCTGGAAAAGCACAGATACCATGGTGCCTAGGTAGTCATCTGTAAACTGGGACAGAGAGCGAGATTAAGTGATTATCTTGTGTGAACATAGAGCGGTTTTGCTACATTTGACTTAATTCTTTTATAAAATGTATTCAATCAGGTTGTCCCACTGAGGTCAAGTGATCTTAGTATTTTCCATGGAAGACCTGTCTAGGACAACTGATATGAAGTGTTTTATATTACCTGCAATGTCCCCTGGTTCCTGCTGAAGTACTGCAGTATCTGTCTGACTGTGGTGATGTCCACTGCACCCAGCACTGCCCTCAGACTTGCCAGAGGGATACGGAAATACTCCTGTAACAGAATCACACCACATACTAAAACCAAGCACCCATAAGCCTGACAAGAATATCATAACAAAAATGGTCACCAAATAACAATAAATTATAAATGAACTTAAAATCCTCTACATTACAAATACTCATACCTAGCCATCACCATGCCTTGAGACGTCTCCAGACAAGTTACACTCCCCTACGTATTTATTTGGACAGTGAGGGTAACATTTTTTTTTACTTTGGCTCTATACTCCAGCATTTTAGATATTTTATGAGGCGACAGTACAGTATGCCACCTTTTATTTGAGAGTATTTTCATACATATCTGTTTTACTGTTTAGAAATGAAAGCACTCTGTATCTAGTCCCCCCATTTGAAGGTGGCATAAGTATTTGGACAAATTCACTTATGGTCAAAGGGCCTGGGCCTGGGTGTCTACAAAGCTAACTTATGGAATTGTTTTAAGATGGTCACACCAAGGATCATTTAGCTATTTGATTTAGAATTTTAGAACCCCTGTAGGTATCCCAAAAAGTATTGAAAAAACATTTGATGAAACATTGAATTTGGCCTCACTGCTATTAGCCCATAGAAACACATTGAATAACATATTCATACACGGCCAAACAGAGAGTCAAAATCATTTATCAAAAGGAAGTATGTTTTGAAGTGTTTGTCCTATATCTGAGAGATATAAGAAAGTTCAGGAAATGATTATCATTCATTTTTAAAACTGGTAGCGGGTTACCTTCAGACGGGTGATGTGAAGCTTGTGGGCGTCGTAGAGCAAAACATGTGTTTGTGAGAGTCTCACCTTCCAATGGTGGGTTCATGTTACATTTTGACAAAAGTTTAGTATTTGATGCCATATTTTTTCCACACTATGACGACATCAAGCTTTTGACTTTACAAACTTGTTGAGTGCATTTGCATTTTGTTTTGGTTGTGTTTCAGATTATGTTGTGCTCAATAGACATGAATGGTAAATAATGTATTGTGTCAATTTTGGAGTCAGTTTTATTGTCAATAAGAATATAATGTTTCTGAACACTTTTGCATTTATGTGGATTCTACCATGATGCTACTCATTGCGTGCTAGGAATATGGCACCAAACACGAAACTTTTGTCTTCAAATGAGGGGACTAGATACATCAAGTGCTTTTATTTCTGAGGTATGAAAATACCTCAAATAAAAGGGGACATTCTGTACTGTCGCCTCATATAAAACTCAAATCCAAAATGCTGGAGTATAGAGCAAAATTAAACATTTTAGCTTCACTGTCCAAATAAATACGCAGGGGTGTGTATTTGTTAGTAACTATATCACCAGTCACAAATGTAAAAGGACCAAATAAGTATCAGTCCTACTTCTGTCACCTTGATGAGGAAAAATCCATCACTGTTCCCATGTCTTCCTGTTTGCATCAAACTGGTCAGTACTTTCTGTTACGGGCAAACAAATCTTCAAGCTTATCGTTTGAATGGTTCAAGAAGAAAAAAAATCAAGATGGACAACAGCAACAACACAGTATCAACAATAATAAACACAAGTGATTAGAGATTAGTGTTGGATTGTCATTCAATCACATCAATGCCAGTTAATCTCATCCAGGGGAAGAGATTTAATGTCCACTATCAATGACATGTGTGAAACTGTGTACACCGTCGGTTGACACAACAATAGCCCTCATGGTAATTGATATAGATGATTAGTTACCTCAACAACAACAAAAAAGTTAGTCATATGACATTTCCACTAGACTAGAATGGGTCCGATCTAAATGTCCTTGGACATGAATCAGTTGAAATGCCAAAACAGCAGAAAACAGGTTTGTGACATGAGGGAAATGTATAGATGGCTACCACTGTTCAATGTAGCAATTTACAATACACACAATGTTGGAATTCTTTATCTGCAGATAAAGTCTGCCCAGCCCACCTACCCCAAAGCACTGCAGCAGGATCCTCTTGTTGTCAAAGTTGGTCTCCTTCTCTAGATAGAGCACCACAGACTTGAGCACATTGAAGCGGATATTTTCAGTCACACGTAGAGACATCATCTGGCTCTCCTCCAGGGCCACCAACAGCACCACGGCCACACTGGTGGCCTGGTCCACCACAGAGGCCATGTGTGTGGTCAGGAGCCCCTCCAAGCGATGCTGCAGGGCCTTCACCCCGCAGTGCAAAAGCAGCTGCAGAGCCTGCGTCTGACTGGAGCCTGGCTGACAGGCTGGGCTGAAGTCTGCAGTACAAGTCCAGTTCAGCCTCCTCACAATGTCTCTGACCAAGCAGGGCTGGGAGTCTGTGGAGGTGTTGTTGGTTTTTCCCTGGCTGTTTCCTTTGGTGTAGTTGGTGTAGGTGGTACAGAGCGTGCCCACCCACAGGCTGTAGGGCTCCTTGGTGAGCAGGGAAAGGAGGCCAGTGTTGGTGCAGATGGATGAGACAAAGTTGGCCTGGTCGTAGTCCCAGCACAGGGTCAGGAGAGAGGTGTCAGGAAGTGCCACTGTCCAGCTGTGGTACTGGCATTGTTCTACTGGCTTAAACCCCATCAGGCCTCCTCCCTGTCCCCCTCCACCGCCGGGGCCAGTGTGGTTTGCACAATACGCCAACAGCCATGTATTGTCAGGGTTGGCTAGCAGGTTCTGGAGCACCGTGGTGTTGGCGCACACCTTCTGAGTGAAGTTCAGAGAGTCCAGCTCAGCACAGAGAGCCAGATCAGTCATGTCTACAATGATGGGCTTGTTCCAGTCAGAGTATTTGCACACCTGGGGCAGGATGTCCTTGGTCTCCTTGTCGACACAGACAGACACGAGCCACTCGTTCTGGGGCTCCAAAGTGAGCTTCTCTAACAGGGGCATGTTGCAGCACACATTCTTATTAAAACCCATCTGGTCGTGTCGCCAGCAGAGCTCCACCATTGACGGGTCCACCAGCACCTTGCTCCACTTATCATAGTTGCACCAGTCTGGGATGCTGAACACCACAGGCGGGTTGGTGGGTGGAGAGTTAAGGGAGACAGTGCAGTATTCTCCAACCCATACAGTAGCACTATTACGGAGCAGTTCATTCAGAAAGGTGGCATTGGCGCACACCTCCAGTACAAAACCCTTGTCATCATTCTGGATGCACATGGATATCATCTCTATGGTGATTTCCATCACGTTTCGCCATTCTGAGTACTGGCAGGAAGCCGCCACCAGAGAGTTTATATCTGGCTGTGTCGGGGCCTCTGTGCAGTTCAGCTGCAGCCAGTTGTTGTCAGCATGTGAAAACACAACCGTGAAGAAGTCCAGGTTCCGACAGAGGAGGATATTCAGCCTCTCCTTGTCCTGGTCCCAGCAGACGGCCACCATGGTTGGGTCGACGGTCTCCGCCGTCCAGGTCTGATACCTACAGAACTGACTCACCATGTATCCATCAGAGGAGTTAACACAGAAATTCCACAGCCAGCTATTGTTAGGATTGTTGTTCATCAATGCCTGCATTAGCTGGATATTGCTGCACACCGCTAGGATGAATTCTTGCCTGTCATTTTCACTACACAGTGTCACCAGGCCTGCGTCCACGTCACTAGCATTGGTCCAGTTGCCGTAGTTGCACAGCAGCTGGCTGAGGCTGAGCGATCTTGAGACCCGTGGGCCTGGGGGAGGCGGGGCGGGCATGTCCCCACTGCAGTCAGACCTGTCCTCCAGGAGGGGCAACAGTAGAGCCTGGATAACGTGACAGGTGTTACTCCACACCTGTTCCAACTCAGTGGGGTTCAGGATGCTCAGAGCGTTGCAGAAGGTGGAAAGTGTTGAGGAGCTCTGTAGGCCCACTGTGATGATGTCAGCGCACAGGGTGTCATTGAAACGGGCTAGGTTGTCGTGGTCACACCTCAGCAGGGCAGTGGGGTTGTCCTCTACCGCTTTGAGGGTACGGCTGAAGGAGACCGTGGGGAGGCTCTGGCAGTCTGGGCCTGGGTAGCTGCACAGTGTTGATTCTGGAGTCAGGAACATATCCAAGATGGTGTCACCAAAGGACCAGCTCACATTGTGACGTATACCCCTGAATAAAACAGTCAGGTAGAAGGGATACGGGAGGTCATAATCCTCTGTCAGTGGAAAAATATATATACGAATGAATCCACCAAAACATTTCCATTATGTTTATCTTAGGGTATCACATGAAAGGTTTCACACATCATTGTCAGCTTACCACATCAGGAGCTGCTTTAGATCCCCTATACAAAAAAGGCAGGGCATAAAATACACATGACATAAAATACTGCAAATGTACAACAAAAACCGTGTCTAAAATCTGTATACATCACATTTTAGAAAGTGCAAGTAGAAAACAAAACTGACAAACCTTGCTGACATTGTTCATTTTGGTCCAGAGCGGGAATTGCAATTCCAAATTGCAGTGCTATTTTTACATAATCCATTGGGGTTTGGAGAAATGTCAATATGAATTCTGAACCATGTGTCACTATAGCAGGAAATGCCATGTCTATTAGACCAGTCCAAGCAGACATAACTTTATCAGATAAGGAAAGATGTGACAAAGCAGTCATTATCTCCTGAAAAGCACTGAATTGTTCTACTGTGGAATCGTCTACTCTGAGGTAGGATCTTTGAAAAAGTGATGGTTCTGAATTTGTACTGCTTCTTGTGCATGTCTGAGATTTGACAGATGATAGAAGCGACAGTAGCGGTTTGCCAAGCTCAAGTGACACAGTCTTTGTCAATTCTGCCTCCAAGCCACAGTCCGTTCTCCCAGACAAAATGCACACAAACGTTTTAGGGAGGTTTTCTATAAATCCATCTTCTATTAGTGGTCTATACATGGCAAATACCTTGCCCAGAACACCATAATAAGCGCTCAAGTCAACGCCCTCCAACACGGTGTCACCTGTCGTGACATTTGGGTCCTCTAAAAGTTCGTCTGCGCTGATGCCGCCCCTGGCATTGGCATCAACGTTGTGATTTTCGTTGGATAAATCGTGTATTCGCTCTATCAATTTTTCTATGTTTCTGTCAAACTTGCTGGCGTCTGCGGGACCTTTTCTTGATACAGCGCGTGACAATGAGCGCACTGGTCTTGCGGCTTCGCAAACCATCCCTATAATAAAATAAAATACACCAACTAGTATCATACATCTAAACTGAAGACTAAAAACTAACACTAAAAACAAATACATAGCATGCCTCAAACATATGTAAATTGGCTTAATAATTTTAATCATATAAAAGTTAGCAGGAAGCAAGTAGCCTAACTTACTTACCTAGGATGCTTAGAGCAAAAAATATTTGCATTCTTAGCAGCATTCTCAAAGTATAGGGGAAAAGTAGCTTGAGAAGTCCACAAAAATGCTAACTATCCAGTGGATTCAAAAAAAGATTCACCTTTAGGTCTATTATCCAGACTCACTGCAAATGCAATAGTTATGCCAATCATCCTTAGTTTTTTTTACATTCCTGTAACCAAAATCAAACACCGGTCTTTGTCAAATCCATTTTGTCGTCTCCACTGTATTCGTTCTTGCTTCTCTACTTCAGATTCCTTTTACGCTTTGCCAAGTTGTGGTCCACTTACATAGCGTGCTAAGCGAACATCTCTACCTGCCCTTCGAGTCCATCACCGCTCCCGTGTCCACCTGAAACTCTATCCATGAGCTAAAAGTAGCTCAATTAGAAAAAGTGGCAAAAGAATAGGTGCTAACGAAGGGCTGTGAAATGCACAGAACGGATTTAGCAAACAAACTGCTGCCGGTTATGAAATATAAATACAAGCCCACCATTGTTCATTAACTCAGAGATCCTATTAAAATGTGTATTCTAATTCCTAATAAAGGATTAAACCGTTTTAGCGCATTGTCTGTAATGCCAGCCTCTTCTCTTGAGGTCAAATGCGCCGGAGACAGTGTGGTGGAACAAAAATATAGAATTGGGGTTATAAAACTGAACATTCAAAAATGACCTTTTCATGGATGATCATGCCAAGAAATACTGTCCTCGCTTAGGATATACAAATATTGAATAAACATCTAAAACATATCAGAATGTATGAAATAGGCCTATATAAACCATATCCAATAATATGTTTAATAAATCCTCTAAAGGATCAGACCCGTTTTTTTAAACATTTTGGCCTGAAATGACATACCCAAATCTAACTGCCTGTTGCTCAGGATCTGAAGCAAGGATTATGCATATTCTTGATACAATTGGAAAAGAAACTCTGTAGTTTGTGGAACTGTGAAATGAATGTAGGAAAATAACAGATCTGGGAAATGATAAAAACATGTTTTTTGTCTTCTTTGAAATGCAAGAGAAAGGCCATACATTAAGATGAGCCTAGATGTAATTTAGATCTTGTCCACAAGATGGCAGCAGTGTATGCAACGTTTCAGATTGATCCAGTTAGGAATTACCGCACTACACAATATTTTGCATTAAGTCTGCCAGGAGTTTGCCCAAATGTGCTGAATTGGTAAAATTATACATTTAAGGAAATAGCATTTTTGTATGTCATGTTACTAAAAAAATGTTTTCACACTCCCAGGAATGTCATACATGGATCATACATTCAGTAATCTAGATGTGTGAAAGTTAGTGGAACTACATTATTTACCTTCAGAGGTGAATGTATCACACCAGTTGCTGTGATAAGTGTTTTGTTGTGCACTATTCTTAAACAGCATGGTATTTTTTGTTGTAATAACTACTGTAAATTGGACACTGCAGTTAGATTAACAAGAATTTAAGCTTTCTCCCCATATAAGACGTGTCTGTGTCCCAGAAAGCTGGCTGTTACATCTTTTTCTAGTCATATTATCGCAACAATCGTCCCGGTTTAGGGACAGTGATCCTATAGAGGTTTAAAGTAGGCTGTTTTGTCTGGTGTTTGATATGGGCTCAAATCAGATAAGGGACTATACAGTGGGGCAAAAAAAGTGTTTAGTCAGCCACCAATTGTGCAAGTTCTCCCACTTAAAAAGATGAGAGGCCAGTAATTTTCATCATAGGTACACTTCAACTATGACAGACAAAATGAAAAAGAAAATCCAGAAAATCACATTGTAGGATTTTTACTGAATTTATTTGCAAATTATGGTGGAAAATAAGTATTTGGTCACCTACAAACAAGCAAGATTTCTAGCGCTCACAGACCTGTAACTTCTTTAAGAGGATCCTCTGTCCTCCACTCGTTACCTGTATTAATGGCACCCGTTTAAATTTGTTATCAGCATAAAAGACACCTGTCCACAACCTCAAACAGTCACACTCCAAACTCCACTATGGCCAAGACCAAAGAGCTGTCAAAGGACACCAGAAACAAAATTGTAGACCTCCACCAGGCTGGGAAGACTGAATCTGCAATAGGTAAGAAGCTTGGTTTGAAGAAATCCACTGTGGGAGCAATTATTAGGAAATGGAAGACATACAAGACCCCTGATAATCTCCCTCGATCTGGGGCTCCACACAAGATCTCACCCGTGGGGTCAAAATGATCACAAGAACAGTGAGCAAAAATCCCAGAACCACACGGGGGGACCTAATGAATGACCTGCAGAGAGCTGGGACCAAAGTAATAAAGCCTACCATCAGCAAGGGCATTGAAGATGAAACATGGCTGGGTCTTTCAGCATTGCAAGGTCCTGGAGTGGTCTAGCCAGTCTCCAGATCTCAACCCCATAGAAAATCTTTGGAGGGAGTTGAAAGCCTGTGTTGCCCAGCATCAGCCCCAAAACATCACTGCTCTAGAGATCTGCATGGAGGAATGGCCAAAATACCAGCAACAGCGTGTGAAAACCTTGAAGACTTACCTCTGTGAGGACCTCTGCCAACAAAGGGTATATAAAAGTATTGAGAAACTTATGTTTTTGACCAAATACATATTTTCCACCATAATTTGCAAATTCATTCATTAAAAATCCTACAATATGATTTTCTGGATTTTTAAAATAATTGTCTGTCATAGTTAAAGTGTACCCATTACAGGCCTCTCATCTTAAGTGGGAGAACTTTCACAATTGGTGGCTGACTAAATACTCCCCCCCCCCCCCCCACTATGTTCAAGAGTATGTCAGTGTTTTAACTGGAAACCAGTAGGCCTGCCTAACCCAAATAAACTTCCTCAGTATAGCCCTTTAACGCAACACTGCAAAGCCAGTTCCCCCCCCCCCCAGCTGATTTAAAGAACTCACCATCAAACTTTGAAGATTTATCAGCTGTGTAGTGCTAGGGCAAAAACCAAAACGTGCACCCGGGGGGGCATCAAGTGAAAATAAACTACCATGTTTAATAGGAAAGAAAAACAGCATGCTGGATGGTTTAACTTTAACTTTGTTCAACGCAATTTGGTATGTACATTTTACAACATGGCTAACAAAGATGTCATTTTAAGCATTTAAAAATACATTTTAAATACACCTTATTGGAAATTGAAAAAGTTCATTAACACAGTTGCTCTTTTCTGCAGAAAAAGTGCCAAGATCAAAATTTAATTCAGGACTTTCCCACAAAACAAGATTCTCTACATACATGCTAGGTTAACAGTTCAGTGACACTGTCCTAACTAAACATACAGATCTTTGTAAGAAAAACACCATCTGATGTGAAGTTAAATCTTAATGAATACATTTAAAAAGTAGATGACATGCCTTCTGAAATAAAAAATAAGATTTTCCTTTAAGGATTTTCTTTTAATGCAAAGCTGCATGTATTGTACAATAGAACAGTTATAATTCACATAAAAATGAACTGGATGTACATGTCAAATAGCCCATCCTTTAACAATTACAAAGTAAGCTCTCCCCTGATAGAAAAGCGCCAGGCCCCCTTTAAGGAGCAGGTTCATCCTCATAGGGCCAACTCTCAACCAACCGCTAAAGTGGGTATGGATAGGGTTGCATATTTGAAAATGCTATAGAATAGTGTTCATTATTTATATATATTTTTTATAACGGTGAAAAAAATGTTACTCTTTGTGCACCCTTCAAAGCAGAGAAAATCTAAGAAGTTGATAGATCCTTTGGATCATGGACTTTTGATTTGTTCATTTTCCCCCCACATTTTGGGATCAAGGATGGGAAAATAATTACATTCATAGTCTGGAAACATTGAACGTCGCCAAGAAACAATGTGCCCTGTAATAGACGAGTTACACCAGGTCAGTTCACTTTTATAGGGCGATGATTTCCAGAAAGGCAATGAGAGAGCAGGCTAAAAGGACTGGTAATTCTGAGTTTTTACCCTCAGTCTTTCAGATGTTTGGCAAGATGACGTGCATGATTAGCTGGGATAGGGTAGTTGGAGACGCCTAACAACTTTGTTCGCAGGACAAACAGCGCAACTAACAAACGGACCAGAATTCCCTTTCCGGTTTGAGGGTTTTGATCTTAGAGGCTTGGTTGTCTCCGACTTAAAACACTTCCAATGAGATTTAAAAAATAAAAGGTGGCGACGTTTGATCATGTTAGGAAGGAGATTTGTATGGCACCATATACATGACCAGCTAATGTAAAGGTCCATAATATCAAGAAAAGGGCCAAATGGACATGGAAAGGTAAACATTTTGGGTGTAATTTTCTCTTACGCTATCGGTCATCAATAAAGTGTCTATGATCTGGGATCTGGTTAGTCCACATGAAATAACATAAGTATTAGGTACAATTTCTGACAATGCATCATGGTATATTTTTTATACAACTCTCCTGGGTAGAGACAGTCAGACATTCATAACAAAAAGGTCCTCCAATAATGATGCTTCTTGCTACTGCATTTAAAAGGCTTTAAAGCCATATAATAAAACCAATTCCTAAAACAAAAAAAACTAGAGGCAGGTTGGGTTTATACCACAGTGATGAGGCTGTTTATATGCTGGTGGTGCTACACATCGGGCTGTTTCAGGACCATCCATATGTCCCCAGTAACAGACAGGGGTGAGATGTTGACAGAGACAATCTACATTAGTTATAATTCAATACTAGAGATATTCATAAAAATAAAACCTTGGTTATGTAAAAATGTATATTTCAACGTAAAAATACATTGAAATATATGACAAATAAAAATGTTACTATAAAATAAATGTCAGTAACACTTCACTTGAGAAGTGGGGACATTTGGTCACAAACAATGAACTGTCCATTGATGTACATTTCTTGAAAGTTACACTAATTGATAGATTTTTGGCAAAGTGTCCTATTAATTCAAACAAAGCCAACTATTGTTTAAACAGAAGTACACATTATACAGGAAGTTCTGAATTCGTTCAATTTGACATAGCATGGGGATATCCTAACATATCATCATCAATATTATTTTCCAATCAACAGCCTTGGAGAACATCTACATAAAACATAGCCAGAAAAAAAGCAAACAATACAACATTGTGAAATGTGGTAAAAGAACACATTGCGGTTACAATGAGTGTCTACAACAAAAAATAAATTCAGCCAGAGGAATGCATAATGAGATCCTATAGGCTACAGGTAAAATGTTTATAAAATCCCAAGATGGAAAGAAAAAGATGGGCCATGTACCCATACACACTTTACTGGCCATTCCTGTTAAAAATTGGTCTAAAGCCAATAAGTGTCACTGTCAACAGTCCCATGAAAGCACCAAAGGGAGCAAGAATAATCCTCTTCTCTGTCAGCTAACAATTCAGTCCAACCAGACAGACAGCACCTTGGCCCCTCCGTTAAGAAGCCAGGAGAAAGAAACTGCTCCTGAAAAAAAGCCAGTCAAAAGGAGGAGCCTTCTTGATCTTGCCCACAGTAATGTGATCTAAACATGTGGCTTTATAAATTATTTTTTAACCAGATGTTGCTTAAAAAAAAAGAAGAAAAAAAAGACTTTGCACTTTGTTGTTATCGATGCAAAAACTATGTGGGGTAAAAAGAGAGAAAAAGTGAAACCTTCAACAGTAATGGCAATGTTAGAATCCAAAAGAGGGCTTTTTACATGTCTGTATTGGTTTATGCAATCATTCGTTATTTCTTCTGTCCGTCTATTCCAGGGATCAGTCTGGGGGGAAGAAGCTCGTGCAGACGAAACCGTTCTCGAACATGTGGCCTCACATCCTCATTCTGGAGCACAGGAGACAGACAGACTATATTAATACCACGGTGATATGAACCTAAACCGATGAGTTAAAGAGATCATTTCTCTTGTCAGTGGCTGAACATTTCATTTTGTAAAAGACATTGGTAGCAGGCTACTAAAAATTAATGTTGGGGGCATTGTAAAGCACATGTCAATGACAGCTCAAGCATGTATGGCTTAGAAATGAGCAAAATATTACTATCCAATCATGATTAAAACATGTAAAATGTAGCTTGTATGTACCAGCTCAACAAGCTTCTCCAAGAATGGGACAAGCTTCAGGAGTTCGTTGTCATTTTTGTCCATGAACCAGCTCTCAATGGGAATCCCATTGGAAAGCTGTAGGGATATAGAAAGGTATACTCTATTGGATTGTACAACAATAGCATAACTAAAAACAAGCGAATATAATTTAAAATGCGAAATGTAGGCTTAATTACGCTGTGCTAGGTTGGGTTACATACGTCATTTGGGGCTGAAAGGCTCACCTGATATGCAAAGGCTTGAGGTGAATTGTCAATAATGACGGTCTTGGACAGGTCTCTTCCAAGGATGTTCAGGTCCTTGATGTAGTTCCCTTGTACACAGACACAATGCTCACGAAATAACCTGTGTCTAGGGTTAGTGGAGAGGAGGAAAATCAATCAATTGTTAAGTCTACAGGTCTGTTTATGAATAATTCAGTCAAACCACAATGTTGACAACTGAACAGCACATGGAGGCAGCACGTGCCCCATTGTCCAGCCCCAAAGCCACAATCAACATACAAAGCAACCTCATCCAAACAGAGCACTATAAATGCACGTCAAAGCTAAGGCTTGGTATTCTATTACAAAAACACCGCTGATACTTCCAATGCATCTAAATGAAGGGGTAGAAATAAACATTTAACTTACCTAACCAACTGTTTCTTGGGATCCAAGATGTTGAGCAACTTGTCTGCATAAACCTTCTTAGAGGCAGTGAAGAGAATGATCTAACGAGGAAAAGACAACTGAATACGTTTCTCACTAGAGTAGCTTAATGCAAGTAACCGTACTCTTTCCATAAACTGTTACAATTAAATAGGAGAAAAGGAAGCACAGTTTACCTCATAGATTTGAGACATGCGCTCCAGGAACTCTCTGAAGAACGGCCTTAAACGCACATACACCTACAGACAAGCAAAGTATTAGTTATTTGTACAAAGTATTCAGAGGCCTCTGTTTCTCCTAGAAACTGATTCTGTGTCGCCCACTTTCATATGTGGCGGTCTACAAAAGCACAGATTTAGCACCCTCTGCTGGAAAAGTAAAATGCTTCATTATTTCCCATTTAAAATAGAAACACCTCAATGTCAGATCAAGGACTTCTGTATACCTGGTAAATGACATCTTGAAACAGGACCGGGAAGGTAAGTGCTGCATCGTCCAGCTCATTTAAGCTACAGTGCACCAATGTCTCATCCTGGTAGGAATCACAAAAATAGTTGTAAGTTGCAAACCACCATAACAATGCCCTTTAAGTAGATGTACCATTTACAGTAAAAGCTTATTTATGCTAGACCCGAAAATGTGGTAGTAGGCTCAATACGGAGGGTGTGACAATTGCGGAGCATCCGGAGGCATGCAGAAGCCAAATTGAGCCTCCAAAACGTTGTAACAATGCTCCGGGAAGCGCAAGTAGTATGAATGCCCTGACATCTTCAGAGGCCGTATCACTGTAAAAACTGCACGGCCTATGCAGATGTCGGATTGAAGTGCACCATGTTATCGCTCACCAGGTCGAGGACCAGGGAGAACTCTGGTGTACTGCGGGTCTTTAGTGGGAGAGCAGGCTTCCTGGTCAGCTGTTCCTCTGTCAGTGGAGGTACATGCTTGATGAAGAAATACCTGGACAAAATCAAATCAAACCTTTCAAAGTTAAATACAGGACTTAATGAAATCACAAGGGGAAAAAATATATGAAACTTCACTGAACAAAAATAAAACGCAACATGTAAAGTGTTTCACGAGCTGAAATAAAAGATCACAGAAATGTTCCATGATCACAAAAAGCTTAATACTCAAGTTGTGCACAAATTTGTTCAGATCCTTGTTAGTGAGCATTTCTTCTTTGTCAAGATAATCCATCCACCTGACAGGTGTGGCAATTTTAAGCAGCATGATCATTACAGGTGCACTTTGTGCTGGGGACAATAAAATGTTCAGTTTTGGGCCTCCCAAGTGGCACAGTGGTTTAAGGCACTGCATCGCAGTGCTAGCTGTGCCACTAGAGATCCTGGTTTGAGACCAGGCTCTGTCTCAGCCGGCTGCGACCGGGAGACCCAATTGGCCCAGCGTCATCCGGGTTAGGGGAGGGTTTGGCCGGCACGCTCTAGCGACTCCTGTGGCTGACACGGTCGCCGGGTGTTTGACACGGTCGCTGACACATTGGTGCGGGTTAAGCGTGTCCGTACTCGTTGCAGTGATGAGACAAGACTAACTACCAATTAGATATGAAATTGGGGAGAAAAAAGGGGAAAAAAGTTGGCATGCTACTGCAGGAATGCTACTAGAGCTGTTGACAGATCAATGAACATGAAATTCTCTACCATAAACTGCCTCCAACATTGTTTTAGAAAATTTGGCAGTACGTCCAACCTGCATCAACAGCAGACCACGTGTATAGCGTTGTGTGGGCAATGTTGACAACACACAACTGCATTTTATTAATTGGAATGCACTTTATTTTACTCGACAGTTAAGTAATTTCCAAACAAAGTCAATTAAGAACAAATTCTTATTTACAATGAAGGCAACCCCGGACAACGCTGAGCCAGTTGTGGGCCTCCCAAAAACAGCTGGATGTGATACAGCCTGCATTTGGAAAGTATTCAGACCCCTTGACTTTTTCACACTATTACATTACAGCCTTATTCTAAAATGGATTACATTATCACGTCTACATAGGTAAGTATTCAGACCCTTTACTCCGTACTTTGTTGAAACACCTTTGGCAGTGATTACAACCTTGGGTCTTCTTGGGTATGACCCATTCTTCTCTGCAGATCCTCAAACTCAGTCAGGTTGGATGGGGAGCGTTGCTGCACAGCAATTTTCAGGTCTCTCCAGAGATGTTCTATCGGGTTCAAGTCTGGGCTCTGGCTGGGTCACTCAGGGACATTGAGACTAATCCTAAAGTCACTCCTGCGCTGTCTTGACTGTGTGCTTAGGGTCATTGTCCTGTTGGTTGGTGACCCTTCGCCTCAGTCTGAAGTCCTGAGCGCTCTGGAGCCACCTCCCTGACCAAGGCCATTCTCCCCCAATTGCTCAGTTTGGCAGGGTGGACAGCTCTAGGAAGAGTCTTGGTGGTTCCAAATTTCTTCCATTTAAGAATGATGGCCCAGAACTTCAATGCTATAGACATTTTTTTGCTTCCTTGCCCCAGATCTGTGCCTCAACAATAGTGTCCCAAAGCGCAATGGACAATTACTTTGGCGTCATGGCTTGGTTTATACTCATGCACAGTCAGGTAGACTCCAATCAAGTTGTAGAAACAGCAAGGATGGTCAATGGAAACAGGACGCACTGGAGCTCAAATTTGAGTCACATAGCAAATGGTCTGAAATACCTTATTTACATAAGTAGTTATTTTTAATAAATTTGCAAAAATATCTAACACACCTGTTTTTACTTTGTCAATAATGGGGTAGTGTGATGAGGAAAATGTTTTGTTTAACCCATTTTACAATTAGGCTGTAAAGTGTGATGTGGAAAAGGTGAAGGGGTCTGAATACTTTCCGAACTCACTGTATATACCGTGACAAGATCCTGAGGCCCTTTGTCGTGCCATTACCTCATGTTTCAGCATAATTCACAGCCCCATATCGCAAGGATATGTACACAACTCCTGGAAGCTAAGACCCAGTTCTTACATTGCCTGCTTCCTCACCCATTGAGCATGTTAAGGATGCTCTGGATTGACATGCATGACAGCGTGTTCCAGTTCCCGTCAATATCCAGCAACTTCGCATAATCATTGAAGAGGAGTGGGACAACATTCCACAGGCCACAAACAGCCTGATCAACTCTTCAAGGTAGATGTGTTGCGCTGCATGAGGCAAATGATCAACGCCCCTACTTAATTTGTTTTAGCATCTGTGACCAACAGTTGCATGTCTGTATACCCAGTCATGTGATATCCATAGATTAGGGCCTAATGCATTGATTTCAATTGACTTATATGAACTGTAACTCTTTGAAATGATTGAATGTAGAGTTTATATTTTTGTTAAGTATATTTTCCTTTATTGTATTCACAAGATAAAAATGTATTCTAAACATTAATATTCTGGCCTAAACCTCTCTGCGCACAGAACCCAGTAGTTCGACAACATACGGATTAAAATACAAGTAAGTCATTTAGCAGACGCTCTTATCCAGAGCGTCTCACATGCTTTGAAAGCCTAGCATCTTGCTAATCCAAAACAACTATTTCAACCAGCACAGGCGTAACAAAATCACAAACGGCAATAAAATAAATAGTTTACCTTTGACGATCTTCCTCGGTTTGCAATCCCAATGCTCATTGTTACACAATGAATGGTCTATTGTTTGATGAAATCCATTTTTATGGCCTAACACGAAACATTGTGAACCGCATGTCGTGAATTCCGTCTCATTCCATTTTCCGACGACACACTCGAGGTAAATACACACAGAACGTGACTTTTCCAGTCATGTTTGGTTTCATTGCAATCAACTGGTTTGTTTGTAACACAACCAAACCTGATGGGTCATTTCACAGGATGTATTGACTGAAAGAAACCGATTTGAAGACAACAAGTAATGACATTGTGCACCAATGATTTGCCCGCTGTTTCGTTGATTGACTGTATTTTAATCCAATGACCACTGATCGTCTTGAAATCTAGCTGGGTAGATCGCCAATGAGCTGAGGTAAAAGGCAATATGTAATGTTTATGTGTTGGAAGACAAACCCATGTAGTAAACTCCGGCGTAAGGAGGGGCATTCGCCAATGAAGTTTCATACCAGAAGGAGCAACGCATGTTGCGCACAGCGGTTTTTTGTAAAGCGCATATTCAGCTGTTTATATAATCAATCAGTATGGAGACTAAGTCGGGGAAAGCTAAATCGAAGTCTAGATATAAAGATGTACACACAATTTTAGAAGAAATTGATCGAGGACGATTCATTTAGCGATTCCCAAATGGAGGAATGTTTTTTTAATGGAGAGGACATCGTTTTGGACTGGTAAGTTCGTCTCATTCTAATGCTGTTGTTTGCAATTAATAATATAAAATATTATTTGTGAAATTAAATAGCCTATTCGAGGCTGTTGAGGAGAGGGCGGGCCCACAACAATGGCCAAAGTGAAATGGAGACATATACAGCTGGTCTGTTGTAATATAATAAAGACAGTAGATCTAGCTGGTCTGTCATAGTATAATAGAGAGTAGAATAAGCCGAAATGTCATAATATAAATGAGACAGTAGATTTAGCAGGTCTATAATAATATATTCATCCTTATGTTCCCTGTACTCTATAAATAGGTATGGTGTTCTTTGGATGCAACTCAGCATTCTTTCTCTTCCAAACACGACTAGTTGAGACTTTACCAAAAAGTTATATTTTGGTTTCATCTGACCACATGACATTCTCCCAATCTTCTTCTGGATCATCCAAATTGTCTCTAGCAAACTTCAGACGGGGCTGGACATGTACTGGCTTAAGCAGAGGGACACGTCTGGCACTGCAGGATTTGAGTCCCTGGCGGCGTAGTGTGTTACCGATGGTAGGCTTTGTTACTTTGGTCACAGCTCTCTACAGGTCATTCACTAGGTCCCCCCGTGTGGTTCTGGGATTTTTGCTCACCGTTCTTGTGATCATTTTGACCCCACGGGTGAGATCTTGCGTGGAGCCCCAGATCGAGGGAGATTATCAGTGGGTCTTGTATGTCTTCCATTTCCTAATAATTGCTCCCACAGTTGATTTCTTCAAACCAAGCTGCTTACCAATTGCAGATTCAGTCTTCCCAGCCTGGTGCAGGTCTACAATTTTGTTTCCGGTGTCCTTTGACAGCTCTTTGGTCTTGGCCATAGTGGAGTTTGGAGTGTGACTGTTTGAGGTTGTGGACAGGTCTTTTATACTGATAACAAGTTCAAACAGGTGCCATTAATACAAGTAACGAGTGGAGGACAGAGGAGCCTCTTGAAAAAGTTGTTACAAGTCTGTGAGAGCCAGAAATCTTGCTTGTTTGTAGGTGACCAAATACTTATTTTCCACCATAATTTTCAAATTAAATTAATTAAAAATCCTACGTGATTTTCTGGATTTTCTCTCCTCATTTTGTCTGTCATAGTTGAAGTGTACCTATGATGAAAATGACAGGCCTCATCTTTTGAAGTGGGAGAACTTGCACAATTGGTGGCTGACTAAATACTTTTTTGCCCCACTATATCTGTTTATTATACCCGTTGATACAGGGCTCATATGTGAAACTATTCTAACTGAACATCCTTTCACAGTGACACTAACTCCGAATGGGAACCCCCAGTGCCAAGGTGTCCATCCCCCACTGAAGCTCCTGCCACAAGTGGTGTTCATCTGCCCAAATGTACTTCTGCAGGCATGGATGTTCTCTGGCACCAGCAGCATATTGTGTCGAGGACTGAGGGTCTTCCAAATATTGAAAGTGTTATTTTGTAAATGTGTATTTTTTTCCCTTAGTGTTTTTTCTCCATTTTTTTTGGGGGGGGGGGGGGGTGTTAGAAAACCATTTTGGTATTTTGTATATAGTTATTCCATTCAAAATGTATAACTTCACCAATTTGGCCACTAGGATACATTTGGGCTACTTGTGTGGGACACCTGAGTCACTTCATGATAAATGTCATGTAGCACATTCATTTTGGAAGTTATCATTCTGAAACTTTGCACAAGTACTGTTGGACCTCGTGTTTTTTTCTCTGAAATTGTCCCCATCATCCTATCTGAATGTTTGTTTCATCTTGCTCATTTTAAAGATGATACAAAAAAATGTTTTTGTTTGTTTCCATTGTATTATCTAAGCCAGATTGATTGTGTTATATTCTCCTACATTCAATTCACATTTACAAACTTGAGTCTTTTCTTTCAAATGGTACCAAGAATACACATATCCTCGGTTCTGTGCCTGAGCTACAGGCTGTTAGATTTGGGTATGTCTTCAGGCAGAAATTGAAAAAAGTAGGGGGTAGCTCTAAAAGGTTAAGGCTGGAATATTTTGCTTAGCGGGAGCAGATTTGTACTTACGGGTCAAAGACCTCCCAGTCCTCCTCGTATGTCCCCTCTGCAGGGGCTGTGGGCTGTGCCACCACATAGCCTCCTTCTGGAGGGGCGCCTGGGGCTGAGATGAAAGGAAGGAGACCAAGAGAAATGGGAAGGAGAGAGTGAAGTGAGAATGATCCTTGTCCATAATAACATATACCAAGAAGACATTCCTTTATCTCCAGCTACCTGTGAGAGCAGGCATGTCTGTGACAACCTCCTCTTCCTCGACAGGCACTTCTGGAGGATGTGGAGCCCGCAGTGGTGGCAGCATGTCACTGGGGTAAAGGGGCATAGTTGTACACACTTCCTCTGTGGAGGTGGCAGTGCAGGTGGGGGTCTCCTCCACAGTCTCCATGTCCAGCTGCTTGACGATCTCCTCAGCCTCCAACGCCTGGTCTGGGGAGTCCGAACCTGATGTGGCTGAAAATTACAATAGATTACTACATATACTACTTATTACCGTAGTTCTGCAGGGAAAGTTAGATTTGACCACAATATAAAAAATACAACATAACAAATGAGCGTCATACAAGGTAGAATGAAGACCGAGGTAATATAGTAGACTATTTACCAGTGCAGGGAGTAGAGACAAACATGGAACAATTTAGGCTAATCTGACAAGTCAAGTTTGGCACTCTTTGACCTCGCATCATTTTGGGGTATTACCATTTTTATTTGCTGGTGAGAAGAAGTTGAAGACTGGAGAGAAGATGGTTCCCAGGAGCGTGGTTCTAGGCGGACTGGTCAAAGTCTCTGCCGCCTCCTCCAGCTTCCCATTGGGCTTCACAGGCTTACTACTCGTATCATGGTTCGTGTCATGGTTTGTCGCTTCTGTGGTTTAGGGTGAGGAGCAAGTAAGAACAACATGATACGTCGCTTTATCAAGACATGCAAACTCATGTAAAAGGCCTGTTGGTGTGCAAGGTATGATTACTGAATAGGATAAGGTTTTGTTCCCATCTTTCAATTAAGCCTCCACTCCCTTTCCAAACTCACCCCCGTTGACAGAGTTTCTCCTGCTGACCCTGGAGATGGTCCTTCTGGGGGCATCGCCACCTTGTGGTGTGGAAGAGATCAGGTTGTCGTCGACATCGCAGGTGAGCCGTGTCTTCTTCGCTGGGTTCTCCTGCTCTACCTGAGGTAGAAACAACTCTCATATCAGAACAGAAGGAAGGAGCATTTAACTATAGAATAAACCCCCCCAAAATCTTTCAAAATCTCTTACAGTATTCCCAACATTTATTTTTGAATAAACCCACTAGCAGAATGCCCAAGGAATTCTGACTCGTATCTGGTTGGATGGACAAAGGACTTGTAGTACACCAAGTGACAATGTTCCAAGACAAAGAACACATGCCTTCCCAGGGGGATTATTTATCTCCTGAAATATTGTTTCAGCCAACACTACCTACCTACTTGGCAACACAATGAATCAAATTCAGATATCAATATCGCAATTTCTGTGCAATATTCATATCGCAAGAGGCTGAGATACTCTTTCTTTGACCTTCCGTTAAAACAACAAAAACTAGACCATGGTACCATCTCCAATAAGATACCCTAGATTCCGTTCATTCACTCTCTACATGCACAGCGGAAGCTGACCAATCACTAGCCAGGGTTGCACTCTCTGCATGGCATGCACATGCTGGCTCATCACAAGTGTCCCACAGAGCACGCAGTTAGATGCTGGTGAGGAGAGAAAGGGCTTTACCTCAGTGTGTCAGAAGCATGCGTGCTGCTCGTGCTAACGAGAAAGGCGATTTGGTGCCAAAGGGCGCATATTCAGTGGTATGGCAATATTCGGCTACAGGCAAACCAAAGTCAACCAAATGTGTTGTGCAAAAAGTGCCTCAGACTTGTGGCGACAAGAGGCAACACAACAAAAACATTCATTTGAAGAACCATCCCCTACTTCACGACGATTGCATGGTGAAGAAAAACGCACCCGACAGTAATTACGCTCCTTAGTAAAGACCGCAAAGATAAGTTGTGTATGTAGTACATGTTCTTTATGTGCTCTTGAATAAAAATCAATGTAAAATAAATCAATTTAAAAAGCTCCCAACAGCTGCAAAGCCCCTCAGCTAGACACTTACGTTAAACAGGAATTGACAAGTATAACGCCCTACGATTAAACATCCCACAGAAGTCACCCAGGGGCTATCACCCAGCCAAAGACATGTTTCACATTTACAGTCAGCAAAGCTTAAAGAGGATAAACAAGCTGGACAGGATACAAGACTCCGTCACTCAAGTCACCATCCCAACGCTGTATAACAAAATTGACAAGTTGAAACAGAGCTCACATGATTATTACACAACTACAACATAGGCCTGTCTTTGGTCTAATACAGGTATCCCAAAATGGGTGCAATGCACCAGGGGTACGCCAAATAAAAATTAAATTCACCCCCCCCCCCACACATTTTCAAACATGGGGTTATACATTTGGGTGACGTTCTCTCTCACCTGAAAGATCTGAATCTGAGATTACAGGGACACTCCGCAACTATATTCAATATGCGGGACAAAATTGAGGCTATGATTAAGAAGTTGGAGCTCTTCTCTGTCTGCATTAACAACACAGGACTTTCCATCATTTTCTAAGAACATCATTACAAATCATTTGTAGACTGCAAATTGACCATAAAGAATCTAAAAAATATATAATATTTGACTAAAACATCACTTCAAACCTTGTTTACATTTGTATACGATCACATCTCTATTATTATGGGTGGGAATACTTGGGAAAATATGTCCTAAATTAAAAATCACTGCTGATTTCCTGGTATTTTTAGTCTATGTTCAACAATGAAAATGGTCATTTTTGGGGGGCTCAAACGAAACGACCTGGAAGGCAAATCTGACTCACCAGTTAAAGAACCCTGCTATATTTGATGATCATGTTAAATTAAGAGTACTCCACCTACATATTAATAAACCTATGTATAACAATGTTGGAAAACATTAGCACAGTATGTATTAACTCATCTCATTTTAGAAGTGATGTTTTCTTTCCCTGGACACGTGTTTTGAATATGTCTGACTGAATTACCACGTTTTCACCCAAAATCACAATTGCAATATCTGGCCCCACGTGTTTTGAATATGTCTGACTGAATTACCACGTTTTCACCCAAAATCACAATTGCAATATCTGGCCCCAAAAAATGTAAATTAAGAATTTTTCCCAAATTGTAAAGCCCCATTACCTACTATCCTTCTACAATATCTAGAGCCACCGCTAAAATTGGAACACTGAGTTTGAAGACAAGCCGCAGCATTCCACCATGCATTTCTAGGGAAACATGACACTGGGTACTAAAACAGACTTTACTTGTTAAATCTGGTTAGGGGCTAAATAAAGATCTAGTTGAGGGGGGGTTGCAAAAAGGTGCTGCTTACATAACACAGTGCTAAAATGTTACACTAGGGACATGTAACTTTGGTGAGCAAACAGCTGTAGAACGTTGGAGGGGGAAATGTTACTTAAGGTGCCAGTTAGGCGCAGACACTCAAATACATCCCAGAGATTGCACCCTACTCACTATATAGTGCACTACTTTTGACCAAGACTCATAGGGCTCTGGTCTAAATTAGTGTACTATATAGGGAATAGCATGCCATTTCGGAAACAGATAAGAGACAGCACAGCTTACCTTCACAGCATTGCCTCTGATTAATTTCTTAATGGTGGAGAGCAGGCCTCTCCCGCCACCTGTCGGCGTGCACTCCTCCACTTCTGAATGCCTCCGCTTGGTCGTGCGGGGCGCATGGGCAGGGCTCGACTGCTGAGATGCCTTCCGCATTCTCAGCCTCATTGTTTTAAGAGCCACATGTAAGACTGGAGGACAGACAGGGCAAAGCAGTTGATGGGCAAAAGCGGACAAATGGGGGGGGGGGGGGGGGGGAAACAGTTTGTTAGTTTAAGACCTGATTTTCACCCTCTTCATACAGTCACATGATACATACACAGCCTAACAGCTAAAAAGGAGTGGACAAGCTGGTGATTTGAAAACCCTCAGTGAACAAAGCACACCAGCAGAAAAAGTGCTGCTGCTGCTACTAACATCTGGTTGCATTCAAGACACCATTTCCTCTGCATCACAGTACATCATTGCTGCCTACTTCAGTGAATATGTTTATCTAACAACTGATGGGACAAATTGATCACAAAAAGTATGAGGACATTGGAGATAATGGAAACAATAGGTCCATCTCGATGAGAAAAAACATGCATAGGGAAAATGACTTACTCTAAGTAACCACAGCGCTCTTCTCTCAAGGAACACACCCTCCCACCCCCGTGCTTACTTTCACATGCTTACCAAACTAGCTCCGCATGTGTGCATGTTGATTTTGTCTATCAACACCAGATGGGTTCAATATCAAAACCAACTATATTAAATTTGGGGACAGGTCAAAACACACATGAAACATTCATGGACATTTAGCTAGCTTGCTGTCCTGGGAGATAAAGTGGGTTATTTTACCTGAAATGCACATGGTATTTTTTTGCTGGATCTTGGTAAAAAAAATTGGCACATTTTGAGTCACACAAAATCATGACATGTCCAGGACCTATCAGGCACCATGCCAGACAGTGGACATAGCCCTCTATCCACCACTCCCATTGCACTGCAGAGAAACCCACTGCTTTCACTACATCTGCATTACATTACCATGGGGCCTGGCCTAAACCGTGAACACACTTTCTCAACAGATCCTAATATAACAAAGTAAATTTACTTCTGAGAAGAACCTTGGAATGTGAACACACCATCCCTTTTTACAGTCACTAATGTAAAGTTTCCATCCCTTGTCAAAACGTGTGAAGGACAATTTATTTTATTGCCCAAATGAAATTAGCAGCTGATTACAGGGTGGGGATTCGGGGAACATATTCAATACATGCCACAGGGAGGATGATTTACAAATTAACACTAGTCTTAACAGCTATTGCTTCGTCACGGTGATGTTGAACTAGCATGACGGGAATGTTATGTGGTACTATTGATGTAATACGACAGCATTAGTGTCCTTGTAATGACTGCAAGCCCCACGGGCACAGGGGTGTCAGTATGAGCAACGCAATGCCGCAATGGAGGGGAGCAAAAAGGTTAGCAACAAGTCAGAGATTAAAAATAGCTTCAAATCCAGACTAAAAAATGTCTTATGCCTAGACAATAATATAACCAGTAAATAAGATTATTTATGAATGAAGGAATGACCTAGCTCTCCGTTAGGCTAAGCCAGGCATCAAACAAGGCCCGCGGACCAAAACCAGCCAGTGAAGCATTTCTAACCAGAAGGCACACTGATTTGCGATGTCTATTCATTTTGGCCCGCTTCCATAACGCCCACGATGCACTGCGCTATAAGTCACAGAAGGCACTGACCAACATGGTGCACGCTAAACAGCACTGCATTGCCACACACACACACACACCTGCATGCTATATCACATCACTAATGGCACTGACCAAATCTACCGGACCAAAAGTTTAAAAAAAGGTGTTGTCGGCTTAATGTCCATGCCAAGTTTCCGTTCCAACTGACCATTGCAGTAGCCTATAGAAAATGACATTTGTTGTCAAAAGGTTCAGATAAATGGATTCACATGCAAGTGTAAATGACTAAAGGACAATAGGGCACACAAGAGATTATAAAATTAGTTAACAGTTGTGTCATTTCTTAAAAGCGGAGGACTCGTGCATCTGTGAATTGCTCTGCTTTCGTGTGTCCCGTTACAGCACGCAGCAATGTCCTCCTAGGCCACAAACATTTTTGCAGCCTGGCGTCGATTTTTAAAGTGTAACAATTAATAACTGAAAAGCTAAACCTTTCAATAAAACACATTGCAAAGGAGAAATGTAGGCCTAACAACCTAGTTACGTTGTTATTTGGAGTTAAATACTTTGACTAGGGTCACAGCATATTTTGCTCATCTGCAAGCATAGTAGCAAAGGCTAGATAAATATTATTCAATCTCTTGCTTTAATATGTTCAAATTTTATATACAGCATCCTATGTGCATAAGTGGGTCGCAGTTGTACGCACGTTTTTTAAATAAAAACAAATAGGCTAGGTCTGGCCCGTGAATGTTGTCCCCCCCCTCCCCCAATATGGCCCATGTGCTGATCGAGTTCGACATCCCCGGGCTAAACCAGCCAAGGAGCCAGCAGATACGGCACGCCTCAATTTTGCCTGCAGAACTCAGCATGGATGTAAGAGCCAATGAACACAAATCACACACACATTCAGTTCCTCTAGTCACAGCATGCCTATGTTTTTACCATCTCAAAGCATGACTCATTCACAGCTTCCAACAAACCAAGGATGCAGCCAGCAGCAACACTATACTGGGGAAGAGGATTTCCTTTTTTCTCTTTATTTAAACAAAAAAGGAAGTTTATGGATATATAACACACATCAAGTAAGGTTGCAGATAAAGCTAGATTTTTATGGAATATAGTAGACAATTTTCACTGGCCCCAGATTACAACCAGCTGTTACACATGCTACAAAGAAAATGGCATATAGTAGCTAGATGCTAGCTATTTACACGCGCGCGTTCTAAAACAATACTAAAAAAAATAGTTTGAAGCTGTGTGAAAACCATTGAAATGACCTCATGCACACGGTGTGACAACGATGCAAATTGTTAAAAATCTAACAACGACCTCTAAATTTTGTCGTGGCTCAGTTTACCCTACTGCAGGGTTACTCAACTAAATTCTTACAGGGGCCAGATTTGAAAAGGGTTATTCATATTATAATCTTATAAAGCACTTTCATTAAAATTAAATGTCACTAGAAGTTCATTAAGTGCTTTAAGACCAGCCCAATTCAGTGCATCAAATGGTTTTACATAATGGAACACATTTGAACTTAACACAGTTGACCTGCATCACATTAATTAATTTCTACATGCATCACTTCATCTTGTTTTTATTTACACATAGGAAACATTTTATGCATGGTATATCTCAGTTAACCAACATCAAATTGTGTCCCATTTTCAATATAATCATTTCATTAATTTTCTGTCTAGTTTTGTTTTTACACAGAAACATCTCAGTTGACTGGCTTTTGCAGAGCAGTCTCTCTCCCATCTCATCAGTAGAGAACTGGTGCCTATAAACTGCACCACCTCTGTGGGGACTTTAACTTTGCAACAATATTTGAGTTTGCTTTCAGTTTATCTTAAAACTCTTGACATCACAGGAGTGATGTGTACTGTTGACCGAATATAGTTGTGCAGCGTAGAGAAATGGAAGGTTTTGTTTGAGCTTAAATCAGGAGAAAATTAGAAAACTTTTTGAAAATAATAACTTTTATACCTCCCCTGTAGTCCCAAATTAATGTCAATTCAATTGATTGAAGATGTCACAAAAACAAGACGTCATATGAGCACCTCAAGCATTTACTAGATATTTGTTGGATTTCTCATGGCGGCAATAACTGAAAAAAAGCAACTAAGCTCTCATAGGCTGCGAGAGAGGATTATTACCCTTGCTTAGCCACCAAACAATATGTAAAAGTAAATAATGATGTCCAGCAGCCTACAAAACAAGCGGTGTTGCAGGCCAGGCTGTTGATCGGATAAAGTTTATGATAGCTGTGAGTTAAACACCGTGGACTGAGTTAAGCCCAAAGCACGCTCTGGTGTAGTGATCTCATCTGTGGTGAAAGAGCCGATAGGCGGGCGGGCACCCCATTAGCAGCTCGGAGTGGCTGTAACTGGTATGTTGGATTGACAGTACATAAATGGGCAGGACTACAGGAAAACATCTCTCCCAATAGAGAATATTGAACGAGGGCTCCTTTTGGCACTAAAAATCCAATTATGAAAAAAATAATAATAATTATGTGAAGGTTCAGAATTTATCAAAGGGCCATTCTAAATTGATAAATGGCCAGTTGGATAGCTCTGCCCCAGTGTATGACCAAATGAACACTTTTTTTTGAAGGAGTGCATGAAAGGTTCAGTTAAATTGTTTGCATCAAGACCAATCTAGAGTTGGCCTGGTATCCAAACCGAATTTCTCAACATAACCAACAAAAGGTAATTTGGGTATAAAAATAATATTTATGGAACAAAAGGAACATTTGCTGTCTAACTGGGAGTCTCCTCAGTGAAAACATCCGAAGATCAAAAGGTAAACAGTTAATTTGATTGCTTTTCTGATTTGTGACCAAGCTTCCTGCTGCTAGCTGGACATAATACTATGCTATCGATAAACTCACCCAAAAGCTTGTCTTGCTTTGGCTGTAAAGCACAATTTTAAAATCTGAGACGACAGGGTAATTAACAAAAGGCTAAGCTGTGTTTCACTATATTTCACGAAATATGAATATTTTCTAGTAATATTTTTTGACCGTTGCGCTATGCTAATTAGTGTAGTTGATGACAATTCTCCCGGATCCGGGATGGGTAGTTCCAAGATTAAACATCTTGGAAAATTGTCATAGCTTTACATTATTTGAGATGTACCAAGAGTTCAGAAAAAAAAATTGTAGACCTCCACAGGTCTGGTTCATCCTTGGGAGCAATTTCCAAATGCCTGAAGGTACCACGTCCATCTGTACAAACAATAGTAAGCAAGTATAAACACCATGGGACCACACAGCCATCATACCGCTCAGGAAAGAGACGTGTTCTGTCTCCTACAGATGAACGTACTTTGAGAAAAGTGCATATCAATCCCAGGACAACAGCAAAGGACCATGTGAAGATGCTGGAGGAAACAGGTACCAATTGTATCTATATCCACAGTAAAAACGAGTCCTATATCAATATAACCGGAAAGGCTGCTCAGCAAGGAAGAAGCCACTGCTCCAAAACCGGCATAAAAAAAACAGACCATGGTGTGCAACTACACATGGGGACAAAGATTGTACATTTGGGAGAAATGTACTCTGGTCTGATGAAACAAAAAGAGTGGTTTGGCCATAATGACCATTGTTATGTTTGGAGGGAAAAGGGGGAAGCTTGCAAGTCGAAGAACACCATCCCAACCGTGAAGCACGGGGTGGTAGCAGCATGTTGTGGGGGTGCTTTGCTGCAGGAGGGACTGGTGTACTTCACAAAACAGATGACATGATGAAAAGGAAAATGATGTGGATATATTGAAGCAACATCTCAAGACACCAGTCAGGAAGTTAAAGCTTGGTGGCAAATGGGTCTTCCAAATGGACAATGATCCCAAGCATACTTACAAAGTCGTGAAAAAAGCGTGTATGTAAACTTCTGACCCACTGGGAATGTGATGAAAGAAATAAAAGCTGCAATAAACCCTTCTCTCTACTATTATTCTGACTAGAGATCGACCGACTACGACTTTTTCAACGCCGATACAGATTATTGAAGGACCAAAAAAAGCCGATATAAAAATACACTTGTGTATTGAGTTTAACCTCCTGCGACGAGCAATCCCGTATCCGGGAGCGTAATCATAGCCTCAAATGCATTAGCATAACGCAGCGGACATAAATACCCCTAAACTTTTCCTATTCGTGAAAATCGCAAATGAAATGAAATATTCAAACACAAGCTTAGCCTTTTGTTAACAACACTGTCATCTCAAGATTTTCAAAATATGTGTTACAGCCAACGCTAGACAAGCATTTGTGTAAGTTTATCATGGCATAATGCTATGCTCTGCTGGCAGCAGGCAACATTTTCACAAAAATAAGAAAAGCAACCAAATTAAATACATTACCTTTGAAGAACTTTAGATGCTTTCACTCAGGAGACTCCCAGTTAGATAGCAAAATGTTCCTTTTTCCCAAAAATATTTTTTGTAGGCGAAATAGCTCCCGTTTCTTCATCATGCATGGCTGAGAAATTGACCGGAAAATGCTACAACTATTTGCAAAATTTGCTCCATAATAGCGACAGAAACACTGAAAACGTTGTTTAGGATCCATCCTCAAGGTGTTTTTAACATATATATTCGATAATATATCCATCGAGGCAATTGGTTTCTCATAAGAAGCGATTGGAAAAATGGCTACCTCAGAATTTAACGCAAGATTTTCTGCGGGAGACACCATGTGACCACATGCTATATATGGTCCCCTACAGCCATTCTTCAATGGAAATGCCTAAAAAGACATCACAATGCTGTAGACACCTTGGGGAATACGTGGAAAACGTAAGCTCATTCACAGCCATATAAGGAGTCATTGGCATGAGGCGGTTTCAAAAAATGCAGCACTTCCTGGTTGGATTTTTATCTGGGTTTCGCCTGTAACATCAATTCTGTGGCACTCACAGACAATATCTTTGCAGTTTTGGAAACATCAGAGTCTTCTTTCCAAAGCTGTCAATTATATGTATAGTCCAGCATCTTTTTCGTGACAGAATATCTTGTTTAAAACAGGAAAGTTTTTCATCCAAAAATTAAAATAGCGCCCCCTAAATCCAAGAGGTTAAGAAAGGCATTGATGTTTATGGTTAGGTACAGTCGTGCAACGATTGTGCTTTTTTGCAAATGCGCTTTTGTTAACCATAATCTGAGAACGGCGCTCAGAGCCCAATCCAGCAAGAGAAATATCTGCCTTTTGAGAGTCAACAGAAGTTAGAAAGAACACAATAAATATTCACTTACCTTTGATGATCTTCATCAGAAGGCACTGCCAGGAATTCCAGTTCAACAATAAATGACTGATGTTCCATAAAGTCCATCGTTAATGTCCAAATAGCCACTTGTTGTTAGCGTTTTCAGCCCAGTAATCCATCTTCATGAGGCGTGAGCACTTCGTCCAGACAAACTTGAAAAGTTCCGTTACAGGTCGTAGAAACAAGTCAAACGATGCATGGAATCAATCTTTAGGATGTTAACATAAAACATCAATAATGTTCCAAACGGAGAATTCCTGTCTGAAGAAAAGCACTGGAACGAGAGGTAACTGTCGGGAGCGCGTCACGAGCCTGAGACACTGGACCAGACCACTGACTCAGACAGGTCTCATGAGCCCCTCCTTTATAGTAGAATCCTCATTGTTTCTCAGGTTTTTGCCTGCCATATGAGTTCTGTTATACTCACAGACATCATTCAAACAGTTTTATAAACTTCAGAGTGTTTTCTACCCAATACTACTACTACTACTAACACTAATAAGCATATATTAGCATCTGGGGCAGAGTAGGAGGCAGTTCACTCTGGGCATGCTATTCATCCAAAAGTGAAAATGCTGCCCCCTACCCCAAAATCATTAAACCATCCCCCGTTTGGCAAAATTGGCTGTCTTTGTTAGGAAGAAATGGTCTTCACACAGTTCGCAACAAGCCAGGCGGCCCAAACCGCTGCATAAACTCTGACAATTTCCCTAGTTAAAATAAATTAATGTTAGCAGCCAATATTACCTAAATATGCGGGTCTAAAAATATATACTTGTGTACTGATTTTAAGAAAGACGTTGATGTTTATGGTTAGGTACACATTGGTGCAACGACTGTGCTTTTTTCACAAATGCGCTTGTTAAATCACCCGTTTGGCGAAGTAGGCTGTGATTCAATGATAACTTAACAGGCACCGCATCGATTATATGCAACGCAGGACGAGATAGATAAACTAGTAATATCAACCATGTGTAGTTAACCAGTGATTATGTTAAGGTTGATTGTTTTTTTATAAGATAAGTTTGACTTCTTATGGCTGAAATCCCATTAACGGGATCGTTATGACAGCCAGTGAAAGTGCAGGGCGCCTAATTCAAACATAAATCTCAGAATTAAAATTCCTCAAACATACAAGTATTATACACCATTTTAAAGATCCTGTTAATCCCACCAGTGTCCGATTTCAAAAAAGCTTTACGACGAAAGCATACCATGCGATTATGTTGGGCCAGCTCCTAGTCAAAGGCACAGCAATTTCTCCAGCCAAAGAGAGGAGTCACAAAAAGCAGAAATAGAGAAAATTAATCACTAACCTTTGATGATCTTCATCAGATGACACTCATAGGACTTCATGTATGTTTTGTTTGATAAAGTTCATATCTATATCCAAAAATCTCAGTTTACATTGGTGCGTTATGTTCAGTAATGTTTTGCTTCCAAAACATCCGGTGATTTTGCAGAGAACCACATCTATTGATAGAAATACTCATAATAAACATTGATAAAAGATACAAGTGTTATGCATGGTATTAAAGATATACTTCTCCTTAATGCAACCGCTGTGTCAGATTTCAAAAAAGCTTTATGGAAAAAGCACACCATGCAATAATCGGAGTACAGTGCTCAGACACAAAAACAAGCCATACAGATACCCGCCCGCCATGTTGTGTAGTCAACAGAAGTCAGAAATAGCATTATAAATACCCACATACCTTTGATGACCTTCATCAGAATGCACTCCCATGGATCCCAGTTCCACAATGTTTGTTTTGTTCGATAAAGTCCATAATTTATGTCCTAATACCTCATTTTTGTTTGCGTGTTTAGTTCACAAATCCAAATTAATTGAGGCGCGAGCACTAGGTCATGACGAAAAGTTCCCGTTACAGTTCGTAGAAACATGTCAAACGATGTATAGAATCAAGCTTTAGGATGTTTTTAACATAAATCTTCAATAATGTTCCAACTGGACAATTCCTTTGTGTTTAGAAATGCAATGGAATGCAGGTCTCTCTCACGGGCGCGTGCGAGACTGAGCTCATGGCATTCTGCCAGACCTCTTAGTCAAACAGCTCTTATTCTTTCCCCCTTCACAGTAGAAGCCTGAAACAAGGTTCTAAAGACCGTTGACATCTAGTGGAAGCCTTAGGAAGTGCAAACGGTTCAAATGTACACTATATTGTATAGGCAAAGAGCTGAAAAACTACAAACCTCAGATTTCCCACTTCCTAGTTGGATTGTTTCAGGTTGCATGCCATATGAGTTCTGTAATAGTCACAGACATCAAACAGTTTTAGAAACTTCAGAGTGTTTTCTATCCAAGTCCACTAATAATATGCTATCTTAGCTTCTGGGCCTGAGTAGCAGGCAGTTTACTCTGGGCACCTTATTCACCCATGCTTCTTAATACCGCCCCCCAGCCATAAGTTAATTCTAGCTAGCACCTTACCATGGTTCCTTGCTGCACTCGCATAACAAATAGTCAGCCTGCCACGCAGTCTCCTCGTGGAGTGCAATGTAATCGGCGTCCAAAAATGCAGATGACCAACTTATGAAAACTTGAAATCGGCCTTGATTAAAAATCTGTCATTCCGATTAATTGGTCGACCTCTAATTCTGACATTTCACATTCTTAAAATAAAATGGTGATCCAAACTGACCTAAGACAGGGATTTTTTTTACTAGGATTTAAATGTCAGGAATTGTGAAAAAACTGAGTTTAAATGTATTTGGCTAAGGTGCATGTAAACTTACAACTTCAGCTGTAGCTATCCTCTTAATTCATATCCGAATGAATGTGGCCATTTCTAGCAAGCAAAATAAGTGATTTGTATTTTGCTTGTGTACTGCCATATGTCATTATCATAGCTCCGTTTGTCACTGGTGCAGGCTAGTAAATATCCTAAACCTAGCCATCTACTGTAGACTACAAACTAAAACCGGGGAGAGGGGGAGGAGAGTATTGACTTGCTTTATGTACACACAAATACATATTTCCACATAGCTGATGAATTTACATTTTTGTTCTATAAAGACTAATTGTGTCAATGTGGTGTGAATATTCCTCAGCCGTTTTCCATATTAAAAAGTGGAAGTGCCACTTACAGCTCACCATTTACAGTAGCCCACAGGAAATATGTTCCTCCACCATGTACAGTAGGTTACAGGCAATATGTTCCCCCACCAAGTGAATCATAGAAATTTTGATCTTGCATTGGGGGCTTTCCTTATATGCGGGGAGCATGAACTGTAAACTAACAAAGATATTTTAGAGTTAAAACCCAAGTATATTTAACCTCTACAGGATCGGAGCCACCCAGGTCATTTGAGCTAACGTGCGCTAATATGATTAGCATGATGTTGCAAGTAACAAGAACATTTCCCAGGACAAACATGCCTTATATGGGCAGAAAGCTTACATTCTTGTTAATCTAACAGCACTGTCCAATTTACAGTAGCTATTACAGTGAAAAAAAAAACAATTTTGTTTGAGGAGAGTGCACAACAACAAAAAAATGTATCACGGCAACTGATTTGATACATTCACCTCTGAAGGTAAATAATGTACTTACATTAACTTATCTTGCTCCGATTTGTCATCCTGAGGGTCCCAAAAATAAAATGTAGCGTAGTTTTGTTTGATCGAATCAATTTAGGTTCTACATTTTGAACACCTGTTGTGCCTGCCTGCCACCCCCCGAAAATGTGAAAAAGGTGTCCGATCCTTAAGAGGTTTTACGTAGTAAGACGTGAGGGTGTGGGATATGTCCAATATACCATAGCTATGGGCTGTTCTTAAGCACGACGCAACACGGAGTGCATGGATACAGCCCTTAGCAGTGGTATATTGGCCATGTACCACAAACCCCGAAGTGTCTTATTGTTATTATAAACTGGTTACAACATAATTAGAACAGTACAAATACATGCTTTGTCATGTCCATAGTATACGGGCTGATACCACAGCTGGAACCATTATATACTACCATAAAGAAATTCTAGACTGTGTGGTTCGAGCCCTGAATGCTGAAAGCCATGGTTTTTCAGACCGTATACCACAGTTATGACAAAACATGTATTTTTACTGGTCTCATTACATTGGTAACCCACTTATAATAGCAATAAGGCACCTCACGGTTTTGTGAAATATGGTCAATATACAGCGGTTAAGGTCCGTGACCCAGCCTTCCACGGTGCTTCTTGCCTAAGAACAGCCCTTACATGTGGTACATTGGCCATATAACACCCACCATCGGGCCTTACTGCTTAAATATACAGCACCAACTACATAAATATCTGTTATTAAGGTCCATTATCTGCTACCTGGTCTTTAATTGTGGGCTCTAGAAAGAGTTCCCATAGTGACTGCAGCAGCCCATTCATTCGCCCTCACTACTAATTGTTTGGTGGTGGCGGTGTATCGTCCCATAACATGTGGAAGGTATGGTTTAGATGAGGGGATGGTCGATCAAAATGAGTGGAAAGTGGGAACACCACGCACACTTCATTGATATACCTAGTTAGCTAACTAGACAGTCTTCTGGCAAGTTAATCGAATTGTCACTGTTCAAAATGTTTGACTCCTTCGTGTAATGGGCCAATACTGGTTGCAATTCAAATGAAAACATGGAAAGCTTTCGCACTTGGTCCAGAGCTAATTACCAACTAACTTTTTCTATGTCCATGGAAGGGGAGCCCTAACCAGGCTAGTATACAGAAAGTGGGCGGGAAATTAAAGCTTGCTACCGACCACTCGTGTCCAGGTAGAAGGCCGTAAAAGCAGGACGCCAATAGTAACTAACTAGCTAAACATCACAGGAGTTCGCTGCTAGCTAGTAACAAACATCGTTCGAAAGTAGCGCGCGATGTTAGTTCACGTTAGCTAGCCGTGGCGGCTACCCCGCTAGCTAGCAAAAAACACAGCACCTAGATAACTAGCTACTGTACCTGCCATTTCTCACTGTCCATTTTCAACTGAGAAATGTTAGCGGTTTAGCTATGCAGTTAGCTGTTAGAATATCTAGCTAGCGAAATCAAACTTAGGTTGTGAGAGGCTGGAAGAGCAATATTTTAGCCTCTTCTGTCCAAAGACAAATTTGACTAGCTAGCTAGTTGCTAACGTTAACTAACATTAGCAAAACTTAATTAGCTAGCACTACCTAAACTTTGCTAGCTGATTAGCTACCTAGCTTGGCTACATGGATCTAGTCAATTAGCTGTTTTTAGGCAAGTTAATAAAGACTGTTGTAAATGTACAATAAAATCAGACAAATTTACAAAACCATTGACTAATTTTCCGCAGCAAAATGGTTACATGTTAGCAAACCAGGAGGCCGAGATTTTAGCAAGACAGGGTCAAGTTGGCTGGCTAACTACTGTACGTTAAGATTGCTGTTGTCCATGCTTTGGGGGCGAGAAAGGAAAATATTTATTTGTACGTCACTCACACATGCTGAAAGACGCTTGAAATAATCCCTACTTACTTTACAGTACTCCACAGTATCTCGAAAACGAATTGACTGATCAAGCACTGCTGGCTGCCACGGTGCGGACAACAGCTGCTTCTTTTTCTTGTAGTTTCCTCTCTGCTGTGCTGTTTTTATGAACCGTCTAGTAGCTGATACTGCGATGTGCTCCCAGACGCCATTTCCCGCCTCCTCACCCACACTCTCTCGATGCAGATACCCGGATGACAGAGGACCGCTTGAGCCAGAGGCGTCAATGAGGTGGTTCGTTTATCTGGCCCGGGTACCCCGGTGAGAAGAGTTTGAATCAAATCAAACTTTATTTGCCACATGGACCGAATACAATAATTGTGGACTTTACTGTGAATTGCTTACGTACAAGCCCTTAGCCAACAGTGCAGTTCAACAAGAAGAACATATTTACGATGTAGGCGAAAATAAAAAGTAATAATAAAAAGTACCACAATAATAATAATTAGCCTTTATACATGGGGCACCGGTACCAAGTCAGTTGAGGTAATCTGTACATGTAGGTGGGGCCAAGTGACAATGTATAGGTAACAAACAGCGAGTAGCAGCAGTGGTGGGGGTAGAATTGTTCAGCAGTCTAATGGCTTGGGGGTAGAAGCCGTCGAGGAGGCCTTTGGTCCATGACTTGGCGCTCCGGTACCGCTTGCCGTAACTTGGGTGACTGGAGTCTGGCAAAGGTCACTTCGGGTGAAGTGATTGCATTCATGGTGGAACCGGGCTGCTTCCGGGCGTGAGCCAGGTGCCCCACTCTGGTGGACGGCGAAATCGGTTCAAAACAAAGGTGTGTTTTCACATTCAACAGTGATTGCTTTGGATAAAACACTTTACCTGCCTTCCCAATGAAAACATATTTTGAAAATTCAAACATGTATGATGTTGTTTCTGGACGATGCAACATGCTGACATGACCAAGCCGCGCAGATTTGATTCGAGAAGGGCGCTCCTCCATCCCCGTTTTCACCCGATGACGTGCCGGGCCATTGCCCGGTTCAACAGGGGCCAGCGTAATATAACTCATTTTTCCCTTTGCTTTGGCACATGAACTCACACCCCTTTTATTTGAAAAACAATACAGTCCCGGAGATACTCTGACAGTACATACCGTTACCTGGTCCTGAATCCCCCGAGCACCCATAAATGCGGTTCATCTCGAGGTTTCTTTCTTAACGGGTATTTTGTAGATTTTTTTTCTCCATACAGCTTGTTGGTTTTTACTTGCAATTGCTTGATATTTGCAATTGCTTGATATCCATGCAGACGAATAACGAGCTTTGATTAAAATGTAAGTTATTCATTGAAAATACTAGAAATATTTGGTGGCTTTATGGCCATTTGAAATGAAACAAAATAATCTGTTGAGGTGGATTTGATTACAACAGTGAGGCTTCTGGTAGCACTAACAAACTCAGCAAAATAAAGTCCTCACTGTCAACTACATTTATTTTCAGCAAATTTAACATGTGTAAATATTTGTATGAACATAAGATTCAACAATTGAGACAAACTTCATAAGTTCCACAGACATGTAACTAACAGAAATCTAATAATGTGTCCCTGAACAAAGGAGGGGTCAAAATCAAAAGTAACAGTTAGTATCTGGTGTGACCACCAGCTGCATTAGGTACTGGAGTGCATCTCCTCCTCATGGACTGCACCAGATTTGCCAGTTCTTGCTGTGAGTTGATACTTCCCTCTTCCACCAAGGCACCTGCAAGTTCCTGGACTTTTCTAGCCCTCACCCTGGGATCCAGCAGATCCCAGACGTGCTCAATGGGATTGAGATCCGGGCTCTTCGCTGGTCATGACAGAACACTGACATTCCTGTCTTGCAGGAAATCACACACAGAACAAACAGTATGGCTGGTGGCATTGTCATGCTGGAGGGTCATGTCAGGATGAGCCTGCAGGAAGGGTACCGCACAGCGTTGAGATTGCCTGCAATGACAACAAGCTCAGTCCGATGATGCTGTGACACACCGCCCCAGACCATGACGGACCCTCCACCTCGATCTCGCTCCAGAGTACAGGCCTCGGTGTAATGCTCATTCCTTCGACGATAAACTCGAATCCAACCATCACCCCTGGTAAGACAAAACCGAGACTCGTCAGTGAAGAGCACTTTTGCCAGTCCTGTCTGGTCCAACGACGGTGGGTTTGTGCCCATAGGCGTTGTTGCCGGTGATGTCTGGTGAGGACCTGCCTTTACAACAGGCCTACAAGCCCTCAGTCCAGCCTCTCTCAGCCTATTGCAGACAGTCAGTACTGATGGAGGGATTATGCATTCATGGTGTAACTCAGGCAGTTGTTGTTGCCATCCTGTACCTGTCCAGCAGGTGTGATGTTCGGATGTACCGATCCTGTGCAGGTGTTGTTACACGTGGTCTGCCACTGAGGACGATCAGCTATCCGTCCTGTCTCCCTGTAGCGCTGTCTTCGGCGTCTCACAGTACAGGCATTGAATTTATTGCCCTGGCTACATCTGCAGTCCTCATGCCTCCTTGCAGCATGCCTAAGGCACATTCACACAGATGAGCAGGAACCCTGGGCATCTTTCTTTTGGCATTTTTCAGAGTCAGTAGAAAGACCTATTTAGTGTCCAAAGTTTTCATAACTGACCTTAATTGCCTACGTCTAAGCTGTTAGTGTCTTAACAACCATTCCACAGGTGCATGTTCATTAATTGTTTTTGGTTCATTGAACAAGCATGGGAGACCCTGTACAATGAAGATCTGTGAAGTTTTGATTTTTACCAATTATCTTTGAAAGACAGGGTCCTGAAAAAGGGACATTTCTTTTTTTGCTGAGTTTAGTGTATACACAACATTAAGAACACCAGCTCTTTCCATAACAGACTGACCCGGCGAAAGCTATGATCCCTTATGTCACTTGTTAAATTCATTTCAATCACTGTAGATTAATGGGAGGAGACAGGTTAAAGAAGGATTTTTAAGGCTTGAGACATGGATTGTGTATGGGCAAGGCAAAAACATTTAAGTGCCTTTGCACGGGGTATGGTAGTAGGTGCCAGGCGCAACGGTTTGTGTCAAGAACTGCAACGCTGATGGGATTCACACTCAACAGTTTCCAGTGTGTATCAAGAATGGTCAACCACCCAAAGGATATCCAACCAAACTGACAACTGTGGGACACATTGGAGTCAACATGGGCCAGAATCCCTGCCACAATCACATGCAGTCTTCCCATTGCCAGTCAGTCACCTTTTCAGGTAAAGTACAGTGCACATTCTCAAGAGGTTACAGACCAAAATATATATTTTTAATAAATCATGGATCAAAAAGGCATTCAGGGGGAAACAGAAACAATTGTTTAATTACTTGTATCAATAATTACCACTTATTTATTCTTCAGTATGAAATTATAAATTACCCCCAAGATCAGTGATACCAACAGCTTTTAGTAATCCCCAGCAGATCAGTAACACGTTGGAATTTGAGGGAAAACTTAGCTGGGGACAAGTTCACTGGTTTCACCTATTAGCATCTAAATTAAGTTGTAACAATTAACTACCCAAATATCTTAATTACATTATGATCTTGAAAAACCAAATCAGCAGCGTACATTCAATATGCCGACCTTCCATGAGAAAAAACAAAAATCAAATTTTTAAACAAAACTGATTAAACAATAAGCATAAAGGATGAATAGTCCTTTGAGTCCTACAGTTAAAATAGAAACAATTCAAATATGTACATCTATGCCTACTGTAGTCCATTCATAATAGCAGGACAGATGCGCATTTAGTCTTCCACAGGATTCCTAATTCTAAACTGGTCTAAGTATTGCCTCCAGCTTCGAGACGTTCTTCAGGTTGAGTAATAAAGATTACATGCATTAATAACAACAGCATAATTGTAAGACAGAATGAGCACTTGAGTGTTGTCTGACAGAAATAAGGTGAACAAAAAGGTTTAAGAAGCCATGAGAAGTTCTTGGCATAAGCGCTGCGTTGGTTGGCGCGGCTGTGTTTGAAGTGTGGGCGTACATACAAGAGTCCAACAATTAGAAAGTGCCAAAGAAACTGTCCTGTCAAATTCATTGACACAGTTTGGAGCAATAGTTCAGTTATTTTTCCTTTATCAAGCAACAGCTGTCCCACATCAAAAGGGAAACATTCCTTTTTTAGGTAAAGACAAGTCAAATTAAAGTTGACAACTTCAAGCAATATGCCATGCCTGCCAGTCTAGGTGATCTGGTCAGCAACAGAGTCATCCAAGACAGCGAGGTTCTGGCCCAAACTGGCTCTTCCAGACCACTTCAGTCTAGTCTTGCAGCTGACAGTTCATTCAAAGTAGTAAACAAAACAAAAGCCTTCATAAATCGGTCATGGTAAGAAGAAAATAAATGTATACTGTATAGCACTCTGGTACATTATATCAATGTAATCGCTAAGGAATTCTAATACCAAATAACTTATAAAACAAATATAGTTGCAAGTCAACGGCTGCACAGAATGATATTATCATGAATTGTTTTATAGATTCAATGATACATGGTTTTAGGTCAAACTGCTTCATGGAATAATAATCTGTAATCGTGTCTTCAGAATTGTCCATCGCCATAAGAGTCTCAGCTAAAAACATCTTTGTGATTTCAACCAGTCCTAAGAATGACATCCGTAGCATAATTGAAACAATGTGGAGGAATAAACGCTTTTGTTTGAATGTTCCATCCCAGATCCAAGAGCAAGTGGACAAGGTTTACAGAATGTCGATGGCTTGACGTCTCTTCCCATAGTCCACTGCCCGGTCTCCCTGCATGTCTCGATCTTCATCATCTGAAAGGAGATTGACGACATAACAAATCAGGGAGTAGTCTTCTCTCTCATCCCTAAATTACATCGGCTAGATAGATTTCAAAGGAAATCCCAGAAGATTATCATTAGGAATACTCCATAGAAGAGCAACATACTGTATATATTAGTCTGGTCCCATATTGGCCATATAATTCCTAACACTACTTTTATCACAGCCTGTTCAATGGCAGGGACAACAATAGCGGTTATAAAATGTCAATATCAAGTGGTTCAATGACTAAGGAACTATATGGATCTACCTGGTCCATTAAAAAAAGTATAACACAAAATAATTCACAACCTAACCTGTCGCGGAGAAATGAATGACAGCCGTACAATAATGATAAGACAAGAACGCACATGCATTTAAAACTTCAAGTACTACTCAAACACAGCATCTACTAATCTACTACAGGTGTACACAGATGACCAGTGGGCACAAACAGGTGGTGGAGCACAGATAGTGGAGAAGCGCACGGCTGGATGAGGCATGCAGACATTGGAGTGGAGTCACTGAGGGGGAGAAGCGCCCCCACCCACATGTAGAGGTATAGGGCTTGATTGTGGTATACAATGATGGGAGGCTTGCCCTCCAGCCTAAAATGACCCACTGAACAGGCCTCAGGCTTAGACCCTGAGGGGCGGTTGGTTATGGATGTTCCCGAGACAGGAATGGTGGGTAACTCAGGGTGCTGTGAGCTCTGGCCGAGCTGGTGGTACTCAGTCTAATGCAGGGACAGCAGGAGTGGAGGAGGGAGAAATGGTGATACAGCTGGACTTGAAGACCCCTGGCCTGGCTCACCTTGGACGTCTTCCTCCCCACCATCACCATCCTCTTCCTCATTGTAGGCCAGCTCGGCCTGCTTGTCCGCCTCGTACTCACCCACGTTCCCATCGTCCCCATTGTAGTCCGCCAGCTTAGAGCCGTGCTGCGGATCTACAGGGGACTCGTTCTCATCAAAGAAACGGCCTGTAGAGGCAGAGAAGGGCCCCATCAGGAAGGGAGGGAAGCAAAGAGATTGTGACAGAGTCAGAAGAGAAAGGATGGAGAGAGTGAATGAAAGAGAGGATGATGAAACTAAAAAACAGAAGGGATGAAGGAGGTGGTGATTGGTTGGACAGTAAAGGTATGAGAGGGAGGCATAGTGTATGTTTAAGGGGATTTTTGGAAAGACAAAAAGAGTAATTGGCAATGAAGTGATATGTGGAGAGAAACTTGGAGGAAAGCATGTGTGTGTGGTGCAGAGAGTGTGAAGATGAAGCAAGGAGAGGGGAAGCTGGCAGGGCAGCTGGTTGGGGTATTGTTTGGAGAGTAGGCAGCAAAGGGAGGGAGGGAGGGAGCAGAGCTGAAGCCAGGCAGGCAGCAGGAAGGAACACCCTGAGACCCTTGAAGTCAGGCGGCCTCTCCCACTGTGTGTGCACTCTGGCATCTGGCCATCTCTTTCAGTCTGTGGCGACAGCACCTCTAATATGTATTACTTCATGAGCAGTGTTGAGGAAGGTTTGTTAAAACCCTGATAGCTAGGGAAGGCAACCGCTTATAGTAGACCCAACGCAGCCTTGAGAAAGAAAACTCTAGATTGGGCTCAGACTGTAGAATGCGTTCGAAAATAGCTTATGTAATTGTAAAGGTTATGTTGTAACCTTGACACATCTGCAAGTGAGAGAAGCTCTTCTTACTGGGACGCTGCAGCTAAAGGTCAGAGGAAAGACACAACCAGTCACCATGTGTCACATCTCCTGTGTACTGAGAGGTATTCAGTCTCCCCCGCCCATCCCCACCAGCCTTTGGAGGCACTCACTCTGTCTGTGACGCAGGGGCTCAGCAGGCTTGGGGTCTCTGGCATGCCGAGGTTCTATAGGGTTGGGCACCTGGGCGGGGTTAGGAGGCAGAGGCAGTCCTGCCCCTTTCCTCTGTACACCATCCACTTTCATCACATTGGCAGGAGCTTAAAAGGAGACAGCAAAACAGATTGCATCAATGATGACTTTTTTTCTGTTAGAAATATTTCACCTGAAATTTGGTCATCCTTTTGGGCTTTATTTTTAATGTACAGTAGAGGCACTCTCTCCTGTAGTACGGAATGTGCTCCTTCACAGAGAGCTAGCCTACAGTCTGAAGGAGCATGTTTTCAATCTCCGGGAGAAAAGGATGAATCACCTTTAAAAAGACAGAGGTTGCCAAACAGAGAGCAGAGCACTGCGCCAACGATACATCTCCCTCCACTTTCTACACAAACATTCCATGAAAAAAAAAACTGAACTGAAAACAGGAAGCCAGCATGGCTCACGTTTTATAGCAGCTAGTGGTGGAGTTGGAGAGGCCAAGAGCAGCGGGGCCTCTGCTGCACACAGCCATTAAGAGCCCAGTCAGAGCTGTACCCAGGCCATGGCCTCAGGTCTCGAACTCAATGACAGACACACGATAACATGTCACCACTAAAGCATTACTACATAACTGGCTTTGTCTCTGGGCAGCAAAGCTAATCAAGTAAACTGAAAATGCAAATATGTAGTGTGTGAAGTGTGAGCTGACATACCTCTAAGCGGTCTGTGCTGCTCTCCGAACTCATCTGCCTGGATGGCTGCCTTGTTGTCCTCATCAAAGAGGATGGGTCTGTCTGCCACCGCCTGGGGGGGCTGCTGTTGGAGGACTCCCACTCGTCCCTCCAGCCCCAGCCCTATGACCTTGTCCTGGATCTGGAGCACAGGCCGGTCCAGAGAGAGGTCTCGACCAGCCCCCTCACCTGCCCCCATACCAGCCCCCACCTCTCTTAGCCCATTATCAGGTATCTCTATGTGGTTCTGGGTGATGGCTGGCTTCTTCAGGGCTGGAGAGAATGAAAGGAGAGGAGGAAAGTCCCAGTTGAAATTTGACAATGATATTTTACACTAATCTTACTACCAGAATCGTTATCAAAAGTAGAATAACCAGAACCAATATTCACCAAATTGCACATCATCTATTTTTCCCACTTCACTGTCCTCAATACCAGGCATGCCAGCATCACTGCCAGGCTTGCCCAAACCTTCTATCCCAGGAGGGAGAGAGAGAAGAAAGGATGGGGTGGAGGGAGAGAGGGTCGGTTAGCTCTGAAACATTAGAGGCAGAATGTATATGAGCTGGATGTAATGTTACCTTTGAGGTCAGTGTCTCGGTGTGTGGCCACAGTTGGGTGCTCTCCTGCGGTCTCCACCTCAGTCCCTCCTTCTGCAGCTCCAACCTTCCTGCTATCCAGCACACTCTGCAGAGGGAGGGAGGGACAGAGAAAAAGAGGGGAGAGATGAATACAGTCACCTTTACTATCGCTGGGTAAGCAAAAGTCACAATGACTAAATGCAGAACTGCTGACATCCAGGACAAAGGACATTCCACAGAGTGTATGATCTATGAACACCAACAGGGGGTGGTAGACAACCACTTTACATTACGGGGGAAGGAAAGGCAGGGACATCATGACTAGAAGCTCTGACAGAGGGCCTCACCTTTCTCAGCTTCACCACCTCCTCCTCCAGGGTCTTTTTAGCTTCTTCATACTCATCCATTAGTTGAGTGATTTGGCGCCCACACTGCAAACTATCATTCACACAAACAATTGGTTAGACAAAAATCAGAGAGAAAAGCAATGAAGCTCTTGTCAAAATTCCAAACCAATGGCTATATTGGTGCGATAGTCATCATAACCTCAACTTTGCTGTGATTTTGAGAGACTAGAGCAAAAATATGAAAGATGTGTTGAGAAAGTTCATTATCTGTACCTCTCATACTCCAACTTCCTCTCCAGGTTGGTGCTGTTCTTCTTCACCTCCCTCAGCTGGATCTCCTGCCTCATAAACTCCTGTTTCAGCTCCTTCAGCTGCTCTACACCCCCCCCCCAAAAAATAACATAGAATATGAACCCTAAGGTTATAGTGTATGGACAAATGCAATTTCAACATGCACTGATATCAGGCTACAGCTTTAATGTGAGACAATCATTCAATAAAGAAACTAGGAACGACAACATTGAAAATCTGTTTGCATTAGAGTCCACTTGGCACATGGGGGACTTGAGATGAAACATCTTAACAGCACTAACAGCATTAAGCAAACTGCTGTTACTGCTCTAGGCTCAATCTGTGGTAATACAAGCCCATACTGCTTTCTGCTAGCCTAGCCTTAAGACTCCAACAGAAGTGTGCCCTCTGCTGGACAGTGTCTGCTCTTACCTTTCAGCCTCACAATCTCCGACATCTGTGCTGTGACATCACCCTGCACCTTCATCTGGAAAGGAGAGAAAAGCACATCAGTCTGAGGAAAGGTCACCAGTACACTTTGTTAGCAGAACTCTTTGTGCTCATCTTAATTCCAAACACAACCGGTTTAACAGGACATCTACATTACTACATGGCTGAACTAGCCTAACTGGAAAGATACCATTTTTATACTATGTTCAGATGCAATAGCATTTCAAATGTCAGCTGGGCAACAGTAGAGATATCTAGCTGCATAAAAAAAGGTTCTGTTGAGTGAAAATGCTGCTTGCAAAACACTCCCATCTCATTCATTGCTTCTGACCCGCCGAGGGACTGGAGGACCACCCGCAGCCAGGAGTCAGATCAGATGGAAGAGATCCTAAAGGACAGCCAGGCTGAGGCAGTCAGAACAGCCCACAGAGCAGCAGCCTTCATTAGATCTCCTCTACCCTTCATAATGAAGCCTGATGGAGAGAGCCCCAGCTATGGCTCACTGTAATAGGAATATTTAAAGAGAATAAAGTTCACATTTAGTTTAGAGTGATTAGCATAGTTATACATTCTCTTTCTGTAATAGAGAAATGGTTTCTAGTGTTCTGTGACACTTGGGTTGATGTTACTAAACTGGATGCTGTATGTTACGGATTAAACTCAAATCTGTTGATAGCGATTGACGCCAGACTGGAGGTACAAGGACACTGATTACGATTGTATTCTGTGAAAACACTGATTCTGTAGCAGCTGACCAAGTCCATGCCTTTTGTTTTGACTTCCCAATAGCCTCTCAGGATTAAAATAACAGTTGTCTGCTATTCAGGATATAAGGGTCGTCTCAGAGAAGGCCAGTTCGACATTTTCTCTGCTTCGGTGTTCGTGGGGTCTCCCTGTTGCAACTTGTAATAAACTGGATTGATTTTCAATTGACTTTGTGACTGCTCTTTTGTTCACCTAGAAATTCATATTACACCCCCAGACCACTTCGAGGGAAACCACTTTATAATCAGAACAATGAGCTATTGGCACGTTACACATTATGACACTGACTGGCTAAGGGGTTACTACATGTATTTTCATACATGTACAAAGACAATTCAATCCCAAGTGTTTTTTTGTTGCCTCAACCAGAGGAGAGCGGCTGTGGCTTTGAGGTAGATTTAGGGAGCAGTGGGAGGGTTGCAGGCATTGATCTCAGGGGACTGAGGGGAGGAGGTGAATGTGAAATGCAGCTGGGAGAGAAACAGAGGACTGAAAGGCCATCCCCGGGACGCTATGTGTGCATGCTTAGAGGGACAGAGAACGTGAAGAGTCTACATGTCTGGTATCTGTATTCTGCACATTTGTGTGTCCATATACGCAAGTTTGACAGACAAGTGTTTGTGTGGCCACGTAGGCCGAGCTGTATAACGTGTATTTATGAAATACAGTTACCGTTGTATTGAACATAATAGAACACAGTAAAAAGAGAGGCGAGGCTGAGGCAACATTATGCTACACCAAATAATAGTAGGTATTTGTGTTCTGAGCTCAACATCTGGATTTGTTACAAAGGCATTATGAGCTTAACTTATGCAGAAATCCTGTGCTCAGTTTCATATTTGTCTAATTCTGCAATGGTTATATTATACACCGTTGCCAGATGTAGCCTATTTCAAAAGGAGACAAAAATCCTAATTTGTCCAGTTTGCTTTCCTTTGTCCCTTCTCTCCCCTCCCCCTACCTTGACCACAATAAAAGACGGCCCAGCGTTGCCCAGTGACCTGAAGAGGGAGCCATCATCGCAGCGCTCCTCATTGGCCGTACTCGTCACTGAGGGAGCTACTGCACATGCACAGCCTAATACTTGGTATCCTATCTACCATGCACAAAGTAAATACATTCACTATATAGAACAATAATACTATTGTATTATACTGTTAGATGTGGCACGTCATCTCTGCAATACCCATCTTTTTAATATACCAAAGTGTATCTAATTGAAAGCACTCAAGCTGTCCAAAATCCAACACAGGCCATATAGGTCCGGTCAGCTCAGTGGCTGAGAGGCCACAGACGGCAGGCGGAGTGAGAATCTGTCAGACGAGAGAGAGAGCTCTGTCCTCCTGAGCCCCTGACTGATCCAGACAGGCCCCTCTCTGCCCTCCACCCAATTACACCATCTCCCTTGTCTGGGGTCTGACTAAGTCTCTACAGCCCAGCCAAACGTATAACCACTCAGAATGAGTAAAAAAGAAAGAAAGTCATAAGTGTAAGGGCAGGAGATCCCAGCTGCTAAAAACACAGGCTTAAGGACCATCAAACCTAGGAGCATCATAGACCTACTGTATTCTACCACCCTCAATGCATGGAATGAACATCAAAAGACAAAAACATCAAACCCAGCCCGGAGAAACCAAATCGATTTGAGCATGGTGCAGACACCAAGGGGATGCCTGGCTGGGATTACCTTCCCAGGTGGAAAGTAACCGCGTGTCAAAAGAGATCCCTACTTTGTTTGCCTGCCCCATATGTGGAATTCAATACTAGTCTCTCCCAAAGAAGATTCTCTCTGATAGCTCCATTGGCCCAGTCACTAAACATTTTATAGCCGTGTGGAATAGTGCCTGATAATCCTGACTGTCACGTCAGTGTGTTAGGCTGCCATCTTGCCTGATATTCCTTATGTGCTCCTTTTTGTTCATTGAAGGGAGTGAAAGTGAAAGAACCGCTCAATAAGTAAAGGAAACGTTATTTATAGGCCAAGGAGGGAATAGTATCCATTCAGGCACCTCTATATGACTGTCCCAGAGACAAACACCTCCCCCACAAACGAGATTCTCAGGGGTGGATTCTCCAGTGAGAACCAAGGGCTTGAATCAAATCCACAGAGGGAGGGAATGGGGGGGCTCAGGACTTTAATGAGGCAGAATGCACAGAAGAGGAGTGTCAGTAATTACAGCATCAATGTCAGCCATTGTGGAGATAAAAGCTTCGTGCTGTCACCTTCCCTGCAGAGAGACACCGAGTGGTTCACAGTCTCTCCACCAAATCTGCTGTGTGGAAAATAACAATGCTCTTTCTTGGCACCCACAAAGTACACTGCAGATGTGATGACAGAAACCAAAACATTAAAGCAAAGCACTTCAAACAATGACATTGTGTTAATTCTCTATCCTTTAGCCCTTTCAGCAGTACTAGAATGAGAGGAGTAAAGGCATAACTAGGCTACACTAATACAGCATGATTACTATGATTATAGTACAATCCAGGTGTGAAAAGCTCTTAGAGACTTACCCAGACAGGCTCACAGCTGTAATCACTGCCGAAGGTGATTCTAACATGTAGTGACCCGGGGGGGTTTGAATACTTATCTAATGAAGATATGGTTTTATTACATTCAGTTTCTACAACATGTTAGAATTTTTCCTTCCACTTTGACAGAGTACTTTTTCTAGATCACTGACAACAGAAAAAGGTCAATTAAATCCATTTCAATCCCACCTTATAATAACAAAATGTGGAAAAAGTCAAGGGGTGTGAATAGTTACTGAAGGGACTGTATGGGCTAAAGCACCCCATTGTGAAATTATGACTTCACATTCACTGTAAACAATGTAACATACAAATCAGCTACTTTGACCACTTTCCCAAAAAGTTCGACAAAATGTTACAGGGTAAGACATATTTATCTACTTCTCTGCTACTCAAATCTGTAATCGTAATAGAAATATCTTGTCGAGATTTAACGATACGTCTGTTTTAGTAATATCGCCAACTTTCCACTGTTGAATTAACTGCCATGGAACTTTTCAGAACTTTCAAATAACAATGTGGGAGCACAGTGTTAAGAATGAGAAAATGGATGTTTCTCAATATGCATGCTACCGTGCTCCACACTCAACCTCCGAGTGCATTCTCTGAGGCCGTTCTCGGGTACGTTCTTGTGAGGACGAGAGTGTGGAGAACGGATAAAACATTGCATTTGAGAAGCACTCGCAGTACTTTATAACCTCACGCTGCACCTCCACTAAACCTTCCTCCAGCCAGGACAATGGCAACAATAGAAACAAATCAAGATATACACAAAGCAAAACTTTTTTACTTATCAGCTAGCTACATGTGAATCATAATAATCTAGCCAGCTAGTTCAACAGGTAACATGACCTAAAACTTATGGTAGGTAGCTAGCTAGCTAAAAATGATTTGTGGCCATCTGGCTAGCTAACAGTAGTAGCTAGCCAGTTAGCCCTATTGACTTACTACGGGCTTGCAATCTACACACACACACACACACACTACAGTGAGTATTGTAGGCAGGTAGACATGCCAAAATTAACACAGCATGTATTTATTAACGTATGAAGATTTGAAAAAAATTGTAGTCTGGCAACATATAAGATGTGAATAAGCATCATTTCATTCCGGTGTATTCTCTCGCTTCAGCTCAAATAATGACCGCCATGTATTTCAAGAAATGTTATATCATTTTTTTACGTGGTTGCGTCACATTTCTGTGCATACATTCCGTTGAAGCTTGCGTCGATGCATGCTTCAAAATATGTACAAACGGAGTACGCATTCGAGAAGTGCCCCCAGTGCTCTGTTTCGCACACATTGGCTTGGACTCACCCTCCGACCGCTCGGAGCACGGTAGTGTGCATTGAGAAACACCCAATTAAACGTAATTAATTAAAAATCTATAACTCATATTTCTATGTGAATTTAGTGAGGGTTGCCCAAAAAGTTACATATATATGCAGCTTTACATTTATTTTAAACTTGAACAATGCCTACTTGTCTTCTGTACTCGGTTATTACAGTTTGCATATACACTGTGGTATTGTAAGAGAGTGGATAAGTGTAGTAGGCGAGCTAGTGTAGTTATTTGTAGGGATGCACGATATAAATCGGTAAGCATATCGGAAATCGGCCAATATTATCTAAAAATGCCAACATCGGCCCAATGTCTAGTTCAATGCTGATGTTTAAAACCGATGTCAAAGCTGACCTGCATACCAATATAAAGGTAGATGACGCCACAAAACCTGAAAAATACTAATAATACTTCCAACAACTAAACAAGTTCAAGTCGAGCAGCGATTTGAAAGAGTACGAAAAATTCAGCGAGACAACTCAAAGGCAAAATTCCTTAACACCAAGATAATGGAATGAATTGCCCTCGACAATCAACCGTTCTCGGTCGTGGGTGATGTTGGCTTTCGCTGACTGGTCGAGCACCGGTATGCACTACCAAGTAGGCAATATTTTTCAGGTGTCGCCCTACCGGAGTTACACAGTATTGTTGAAACGCACATCCATGAGCTACTTGCTATGGGCGTCACTGCTATTAGCTTCACGACTGACATTTGGACCAGCAATGATGTCAGCCCCATGAGCATGATGAGTCTGACAGCACAGTGGGTCGACGAGGATTTCATACTGAGGAAAGCCGTATTGCCACCCCAAGAATGTGCTGGTTCTCATAGCAATTACCAGCTAGCTACATTTCAATGGCATTTGAGAACATGAACACACTCCTAGCTCCAATCAAACTGACTCGAGAAATAAGATCAACTGCGTTTGCAGCAGACGTGATAGCCTCTGTCATGGCATTGTAACACCTGCTCAACAAAACTGCTGACAGACCGTGGGGTTAAAACTCGCAAGAGGCTGTGAACAAGCGATTCGGTGGCATTATCTGAGCCTCTTTACTCTATCGCCACCATGCTCGAAGCTAGGTACAAGGACCTAGGTTCAATGCAGACAAGAAACAGGGTTTACGTGAAATGTTACAGACAGAGCTGGACAAGATGGAAACGGACACAGTGACAGTGTGCACCGAGGGAGAGAAGCCACAGACAGACAGAGCTGAAACTTCACTGCTTGACATGTGTGATGAAATCCTGGTTGAGACTGAACAAATGAATAACAAAACATCAAGTAAGTGAAATAAATAGGTGTTGATTATGTTTTACTGGTAATGGAGACAAATCTAAATACCAACAAAATAACTTTTTGGTCTGTGTGTGTTTCAACTATTTAACTGTACTAGAATGCTTACTAGAACGTTTTTTTTTGAGGCAAGGAAAATATTGCATATCTGTATGGGCCCGAAATTTCATATCTGTGCATCTCGTTATTTGTGAAGAAATATGATCTAACTGCCCCACAATCCAAAGTAATAAGGTTGATAGTGTAGTCTATCAAAGCAATCAGACCAATTATTGTACAAAACTGAACTTTGACTATATTTAACTGCTTGGCTGAAAACATTTTAAACTTCTTCCACTACCACAAAAACACATGTAAAGAGTTAAATTGGTGGAACGTGCTTTTGCTTCATGCAAAATTACCATTATTTTATGAGAGAAATAAAGCAATTATCAAATTCTGAAGACTGCTTCTATCTAGCCCATGATGTAGGCCTATAACCTAGCGCACTAAGGTAAGACAGACCGTTCCTCATCAGACAGTCACTGCATCATCATGTGTGCGCCACACAGACACACACAAACCTGCTCTGCCCCTCTACCAGAAAGGAATATTAGATAACATTTGCCATTGCCTGCACATAACATCTGTCCAGGTGTTTAACATGATCTTTCGTCATGATTCATCCAGTTGCATTCAATTTCACGCTATAGCCCAACTGACGTTTTTATTTATTTATGAGGGGCGCAATAGGGGCGTGTTTTATGGGTACATAATCACAATAGAACTACGGTTGACATTGCCCAACCCTAACACTGGTAACATCCTGATACGGGACAAAGAGTAGATTAACGCTGGGAAATATCTGGGACTGGTCTTACACTACGACATCCCTCATGTTGAACAGAAGATGTTAATTGTGTACAACAGTGAACATTCAGGAAATGAGCTGTAATTTAAATTACAATCCGGTTTGGGAATGGCTAGCCCACACAATCCGAAAAGCAAACATCCGTGTGGGTACGGCAGAATGCTAATGAAAGGTAGCGCCCCCCCCCCCCCCCCCCCGCAGCTGTTCTCACCACACCTTCTATGCAATGAGGCACATAAGCATACATTGAGGTGGTTGGGACAAGGAGGAGGGGAGAGGCAGACCGACTGTAGTAAGTGTAAGAGGCTGATCCCCAGCCCTGGGCACACAGATGGGCCCCAGCTGGGACTCATAACCCCCATGTCAGCAGGGAGGGAGACTTTACCTCCTGTAAAATGACTAATATAAGCACACAAATACACACCAATAAATAAATTGCAATGCCAGGTTAGCAGGTGCTATTGTGATGGGGGATAAGTGAGATTAGCTTGTTACATGATATGGCTTTTGAAATCACGTTTGAGATTCAAAGGATCCGATGCCTATCATTGCTGAAGTAGATAAAATAACCACTTAAACTAAAATATTGTTTATGAGTATAACCTACATTTAAAATTACATCAAGACTCATTCCTTGAGTTGGGAAGTACATTTTTAAAAATGTGTCACTTTGAGGTACACATCAGTACAACCTAACTCATCTGAGGCTTAGATAACAACAATGCACTGGGATAACACACTCAACTTTGGCTTGCTTGTGTGTGTGTGTTTTGAGCAATCAAAACGTTGCTGGAGACTGCTCAGTCTTTACCCATGTTGGTAGGTGTCACTAGGTTGACATCACAGGTTTAGCCCTCCACTGTAATACAATAGGATGCAGGTGCAAGGCTGCTTTCCACCTGTCAAACCTCTGGCAGTTAGTTAATAAGCCAGAGATATGCAGGAACTAGGAAGCATAGGTACTACAGATGGACTTAGTGATCTAGTCCTACCTACCTTTTCATCTGTGCACTTTTTGACGAGTGCTTCACGCGCCTGCAGCTTGCCATCCAGTATGCTGTTATCTCCATCCTTCTGATCGATCTGTTTCCTGTGCGTGTCTACCTGCACCATCAGCTCCGAGTTGCGCTTCTCAAGTCGACTGCGCGCCGCGTCGGTCCGCTTCACCTGTGTCTGCACCTCTGCCAACTCGTCCAACAGGCGCCCTTGCTTGTTGGACACAGTCCAGTAGTTGAAAGACAGTATGGCAATGATCACCATCAATGCGATCAGGATGAAGGACGGGAGACGGCCTCCTCGTCGGTTTGCGCCAAAGCCAACCATTTCAGAATGTATTCGATAACTGATCTAGAAAACTAAATAAGCCTATGCTTCCACTGGTAAACAAATTGGGTAGCTGACATGCCGTTCAATTACGGCAAACATACAGCCACTGAGATGGTCAGTAAAGAAAGCATTTGTATCAAACCCCAAACGAGTTTCTTGCATTAGTTAGCTGCAGGGAATGTGGGGAATAGTTATTCACGCGCCTTCCCTCTTCCGCACAGTTGTCGGATGAATGCAAACAAGACAGGCAACGACGCTGTCAGTGGATGAAATGCATCTGCAGCGACGTGGCCTAAATGTAACAGCAAACGTGGACAAACACTAGCCAAGCATGCAAGTGACAAATTATTTATCTATCTAACGAGTCCGGTGTCAAAATATCTGAACGATTCTGATGGGCCCTGAATCGTTTCAAGATAGATAGAAAAAGTGTATTTATCCACCAAATCGTAAACCTACAGTAGGTAGCTAACGCATTAGCAACCTGACTGCAATTAACACAGATTTACCAAACTGGTTTGGCTAGCTGTTTGCACTGAAAGTGCTAGTCAGACACTAGAAAGCAACTATTGCCACCCTAATGACACATCTTGATTATGGATCTTAATTATGTATATAGAAAATACTGTATTCAAACGTTAATCTAGCTAACCTTTATAGCGCTATCCAATGCAATTCAACGTAGTCGCTACGCGTTAACTGCTAATCATTGGAGCTACTACGCGAGATAGCAACATAGGGTAGCAATACGTTCTTTGTAGCTAGCTACTAGACTCATTGAAATAAGGTTACACGAGGTAAACGATTATTTTGACGATAGATAACAATTTCCCTTACTAGTTTGCGGTCATATTCCTAATCAGATCAGTTTTGTTTTACCCGTCCCGAACCTGTCTTGTCTGTTGATATGGTTACTTTTAGCTACTTCCACCTTGGCTTGGCTGGCATATCCTCTGTTGTTGGTGCCTCTTGACTCGTGGATAAGAAACGCAAGCGACGTTGAATACAGTGGTTAGCTATATCGTTATAAAAGGTTAGACAGTTAACGTAACATTGACAAAAGACTAGCTAACGTAGACACACAATACAAGCTAGTTTGTCAAACCATCAATTTCAGATTTCTGTAGTGTAACCAAGGCGTGCAAGGTGCATGGTTGGGTTAAAGTGACAGTACAATTATCCAATCATGACATACGTCTTGCAATAAAGAACACATTCTATTGGGTAGTTCTTGCAAGTTTGGAAGCACATTGGACGAGAAAAATGACATGGACGGGGTTTTACAGATCATGAGGGGGTGTTGGATTCGGATTTCTAACGCTCTGAAGTTCCGTGTTCGTAGGCAAGGCAGCACACAGTGGACAGAAATATGAGTGAAAATTATCAAAAATGTTGGTGTCTGACTCGGGTGGAAATGTGTGTGTGTGTGTGTGTGTGTGTGTGTGTGTGTGTGTGTGTGTGTGTGTGTGTGTGTGTGTGTGTGTGTGTGTGTGTGTGTGTGTGTGTGTGTGTGTGTGTGTGTGTGTGTGTGTGTGTGTGTGTGTGCAGGGCCGATTCCAGGCATAAGCGAAATAAGGGCCCAACCAATTATTATATATATATATTTTACTCAGTTAGTGTCTCTTACTATTAAAGGTGCAATATGCAGAAATCATTCCACCATTTCCTGGATGCTAAAATTCTAATAGCCTAATTTCCGTTTATGTGACAAAACAAGCAATGTCTAGTGTAGTGAATCACTGTACGTTCTAAATCGCTGTGCAATATCTTTTCAGTAACCAAAAATACTGTATTTTCAGCTGTTTGAAGAGGTTGTACAAAACCAAAAGTAAACTATGCAAATACCAAACTTAAGCACGGGAAGTATAGAAATAGCACACAGAACAGATCTACAGCTTCTTAGACTTGATTTAAATAAGAATGACAGATCTATAACTCACATTTCTATGTTGATTTGGTCAGGTTACCCACAGTTACATATTGCAGCTTTAAGAATAAGAATTGTAGACTGCACCAGGTGCAATTTTGAAATTTGGTTATGCATTAGCAGTTCTCTTATTATGTCAGTCACTGACAGTCACTCAATTATCCAGATAAAACTTTTTTTATTGGTATTTAGTCTAGACAGCTATCTAAACTTGTAGTAATCATGGCCGAATACCGACCTTGCACATGCTGCCTCCGATTCCATGCTTTCCATGATTCCATGCTTCAAGATTGCTTCAATCACGTGGACTGGGATATGTTCCAGATAGCCTCAGACAACAACATTGATATATACGCTGATTCGGTGAGCAAGTTTATTAGCAAGTGCATTGGTGATGTTGTACCCACGGTGACTATTAAAACTTTCCCCAACCAGAAACCGTGGATTGATGGCAGCAATCCACAAAACTGAAAGCGCGAACCACTGCTTTTAATCATGGCAAGGCGACCGGAAACATGGCCGAATACAAAAAGTGTAGCTAGTCCCTCCGCAAGGCAAACAAACAAGCTAAGCGTCAGTATAGAGACCAAGTAGAGTTGCAATTCAACGGCTTAGACACGAGACGTATGTGACAGGGTCTACAGTCAATCACGGATTACAAAAAGTAAACCAGCCCCGTCGCGAACACCGATGTCTTGCCCCCAGACAAACTAAACAACTTATTTGCTCGCTTTGAGGACAATACATTGCCACTGACACGGCCCCCTACCTTTGCCGCAGCCAACATGAGTAAAACATTTAAACGTGTTAACCCGCGCAAGGCTACCGGCCCAGACGACATCCCTAGCCGCGTCCTCAGAGCATGCGCAGACCAGCTGGCTGGTGTGTTTATGGACATATTCAATCAATCCTTATCCCAGTCTACTGTTCCCACATGATCCAAGAGAGCCACCATTGTTCCTGTTCCCAAGAAAGCTAAGGTAACTGAGATAAACGACTGCCGCCCTGTAGCACTCACTTCCTTCATCATGAAGTGCTTTGAGAGACTAGTCAATGATCACATCACCTCCACCCTACCTGACACCATGGATCCACTCCAATTTGCTTACTGCCCCAATAGGTCCACAGACGACGCAATCGCAATCCCACTGTACACTGCACACTGCCCTAACCCATCTGGACAAGAAAAATACCGATGTAAGAATGCTGTTCATCGATTACAGCTCAGCATTTAACACCACAGTACCCTCAAAACTCATCATTAAGCCCAAGAGCCTGGGTCTCGACCCCGCCCTGTGCGACTGGGTCCTGGACTTTCTGACGGGCCACACCCAGGTGGTGAGGGTAGGAAACAACATCTCCACCCCGCTGATCCTCAACACTGGGGCCCCACATGGGTGCATTCTCAGCCCTCTCCTGTACTCCCTGTTCACCCATGACTGCGTGGCCATGCACGCCTCCAACTCAATCCTCAAGTTTAAGGACGACTCTACAGTGTTAGAATTGATTACCAACAACGACGAGACGGCCTACAGGGAGGAGGTGAGGGCCCTCGGAGTGTGGTGTCAGGAAAATAACCTCACACTCAAAGTCAACAAAACAAAGGAGATTATCGTGGTCTTCAGGAAACAGCAGAGGGAGCACCCCTGTGGTGGAAAGTTAAGTTCCTCGGCGTACACATCATGGACAAACGGAAATGGTCCACACACACAGCCAGCGTGGTGAAGAAGGCGCAAACAGCACCTCTTCAACCTCAGGTGGCTGAAGAAATTAGGCTTGTCACCAAAAACACTCAAACATTTACAGATGCACAATCGAGAGCATCCTATTGGGCTGTATCCCTGCCTGGTACGGCAACTGCTCCGCCCACAACCGTAAGGCTCTCCAGAGGGTAGTGAGGTCTGCACAACGCATCACCGGTGGCAAACTACCTGACCTCCAGGACACCTACACCACCCGATGTCACAGGAAGGCCAAAAAGATCATCAAGGACAACAACCACCAGAGTCACTGCCTGTTCACCCCGCTATCATCCAGAAGGCTAGGTCAGTACAGGTGCATCAAAGCTGGAACCGAGAGATTGAAAATCAGCTTCTATCTCAAAGCCATCAGACTGTTAAACAGCCATCACTAACATTGAGTGGCTGCTGCCAACACACTGACTCAATCTCTACCCACTTTAATAATTAAAACTTGGATGTAATAAATGTATCACTAGTCACTTTAAACAATGCCACGTTATATCATGTTTACATACCCTACATGACTCATCTCATATGTACAGATGAAGTTGGAAGTTTACATACACATAAGTTGGAGTCATTAAAACTAGTTTTTCAACCACTCCACAAATTTCTTGTTAACAAACTATAGTTTTGGCAAGTTGGTTAGCCGAGAAGAGATCAACATCCGACAAGCTTCTCATTCACGTCTCTATGGATTAAAATGACAATTTTCGGGATCTATAGTCTGCCCCACTCAAAGTTCCGGAGCTTCCTGAAGCTTCTGCGCATGAATATATTCTCTACTTTACACACAGAGAACAGGCTACTCGGGTGAATGGTGCTCGTTTAATAAAGTTAGATCAAACTGTCATATTATTAAGAATGGTTCTTATATTCCGATTTTCTAAAAGGCAATAAAGGAAACGGCAATACGAAACAAACAAGAAAATTTGAATGATCGATTAAAATCGATAAAATAAAGGCAATGCTCGTGGAATGTACAGTGCATAGTGGAAGCTTGGGCTTCATGCTGTTGCTTGCTTCTCCTGTTCAATGGTTTCTTTGGTGGGCAAGGGTTTTTTCTCATGACACAAGTCATGTTTCCAACAATTGTTTACAGAAAGATTATTTCACTTATAACTCACTGTATCACAATTCCAGTGGGTCAGAAGTTTACATACACTAAGTCGACTGTGCCTTTAAACAGCTGAAAAATTATGTACTGGCCTTAGAAGCTTCTGATAGGCTAATTGACATCATTTGAGTCAATTGGAGGTGTACCTGTCAATCACTGTATTCTTATCGGCAGACTCAACAGCCTTGGTTTCTCAAATGACTACCTCGCCTGGTTCACCAAATACTTCTTAGACAAGAGTTCAGTGTGTCAAATCGGAGGGCCTGTTGCTCGGACCTCTGGCAGTCTCTATGGGGGTACCACAGGGTTCAATTCTCGGGCCGACACTTTTCTCTGTATAAATCAACCATGTCGCTCTTGCTACTTGTGACTCCACCTCCACGTAGACAACACCATTCTGTATGCATCTGGCCCTTCTTTGGACACTGTGTTAACTAACCTCCAAAAGAGCTTCAATGCAATACAACACTCCTTCCGTGGCCTCCAACTGTTCTTAAACACTTGTAAAACTAAATGCATGCTTTTCAACCATTCACTGCCCGCACCCGCCCGTCCGAATAGCATCACTACTCTGGATGGTTCTGAATATGTGGACAACTAAAAATACCTAGGTGTCTGGCTAGACTGTAAACTCTCCTTCCAGACTCATATTAAACATCTCCAATCCAAAATTAAATCTAGAATCGGCTTTCTATTTCGCAACAAAGCCTCCTTCACTTATGCCGCCAAACATATACTAGTAAAACTGACTCTCCTACCGATCCTCGACTTCGGCAATGTCATTTACAAAATAGCCTCCAACACTCTACTCAGCAAACTGGATGCAGTCTATCACAGTGCCATCCGTTTGGTCACCAAAGCCCCATATACCACCCACCATTGCAACCTGTATGCTCTAATCGGCTGGCCCTCGCTACATATTCGTTGCCAGACCCACTGGCTCCAGGTCATCTATAAGTCTTTGCTAGTTAAAGCTCCACCTTATTTATCCCAGCTCACTGGTCACGACAACAACACCCACCCGTAGCACGCGCTCCAGCATGTATATCTCACTGGTCATCCCCAAAGCCGCCTTTCTTTAAAGTTCTCTGCTGTCAATGACTGGAACGAATTCCAAAAATCGCTGAAGCTGGAGACTTATATTTCCCTCACTAATTTTAAACATCAGCTATCTGAGCAGCTAACTGATCACTGCAGCTGTACATAGTCCATCTGTAAATAGCCCATCCAATCTACCTACCTCATCCCCATATTGTTTTTATTTACTTTTCTGCTCTTTTGCACACCAGTATTTCTACTTGCACATCATCATCTTCACATCTATCACTACAGTGTTAATTTGCTAAATTGTAATTACTTGCTACTATGGCCTATTTATTGCCTTACCTCCTCACACCATTTGCACACACTGTATATAGACTTTAGTTTTTTTCTATTGTGTTATTGACTGTACGCTTGTTTATTCCATGTGTAACTCTGTGTTGTTGTTTGTGTCGCACTGCTTTGCTTTATCTTGGCCAGGTCGCAGTTGTAAATGAGAACTTGTTCTCAACTAGCCTACCTGGTTAAATAAAGGTGAAATAAATTAAAAAGTCAAAAGTAAAAAGTTGCTATTATAAACTGATTACCAACTTAATTAGAGCAGTAAAAATTAATGTTTCATCATACCCATGGTCTGATATACCATGGCTGTCAGCCAATCAGCATTCAGGGCTCAAACCACCCAGTTTATAATAACCAATTTAGCACATGGTGATTTCACAATGGAAGGTCAAAACTCCATCACACCAAATTAGACTGACATTTTTTGGCAGTCTTTTCAAACAGCTCTTACACTAAAATAGAATTATCATGTTCACAATTTCACAGTATAGTGTGGAAACATATAAAACACAGGTCAATCACCTTTAAAACGGCAACGTTTTCTCTACGCCTTATGGCAAAATGTGTCGAATTTGCAGTAAACTAACTTTAAAACATACATTTCTCTCCACCGTCAAGAGGGGGTGGCACTAAAATGTTTTGCCAAGAGGTGGAGGCCTCCCCAAACAAGTCTCGCTTAGGGCCCCCTAAAGGCTAGCGCCGTCCCTGTGTGTATGTGTATGTGTGTGTAATTTGTCATTGTATCTACAACCTCAAAGAATGAGAACCAATCAAGAATCAGAACAGACACTACACTGAAGGTGTCAGAGTGGCAATCGACAGACAATTAGCAACTTGATAGCATTAAATGGTGTTCTGCTTTTTTCTTTACTCTCATGGAGATTTAGTTTATGCTTCTACAATTGATATATTTATATTGAGTGATCTTGATGTGTGGAAATTGTACAGAATGCCAATGCTGTTTGGAACACAACAACCAATGTCATACCTGAGGGGTATACTTTGATAAACAACCATAAATAACTACACCTACTGATTTCCTGTTTCATTAAGAAAGTTCAACTTTGATATGTGTTTTTTGCTGTTGAGTCAATTACACCAGGCCCATTTCAAGATTCTCTTTTGAAAAAATAAAAAGTTATTTCAGAATATTTGGGCATGTTATCTGGCTAACTCATTGATTAAGATTTGTCGTATACCCCTCTGGTTAGTGGTCTGGTAGATAACTTCATGTTGAAGTGAAACAACCATGTCATGTAGATGTAGACTACAATAACCAGGTTTCCATCTATCTGAATACAATGACGAGATGCCCATATCTTCAACCTAACAATGGGACAAGATAAATCCAAAATAAGCCCGTAGAGATGCATTGGGCTTATTTTTTAAAGAGTTTGTTGAGAGTGAAACCTCTAGCTTCGCCTCTTGTCTGGAACGCATAAAATAAGTCATGACAGGCCTTATGGAAACAGCATACCTATTGGTAAAATTACATTCTAGCTAAATTTCCATCCAATTGGAAATATGTGAATATTCTAGAATCCTCATAAAAAAAGTGCATTTCTGTAACGGCATTCCTCCTCTTCTGAGGAGGAGTAACGAGAAGGATCAGAGGACCAATCCGCAGCGTGGTAAGTGTCCATAACGTTTATTTTAAGACAATAACTGAACACTATGAAATACAAAACAATAAATGTGAACATGAACGAAAACCGAAACAGTACCGTGTGGCAACAAACACTCACACGGAAACAAACACCCACAACTCAAAAGTGAAACCCAGGCTACCTAAGTATGATTCTCAATCAGAGACAACTAACGACACCTGCCTCTGATTGAGAACCATACTAGGCTGAACTCAAAACCCCAACATAGAAAAACACACATAGACTGACCACCCCAACTCACGCTCTGACCATACTAAATAAAGACAAAACAAAGGAAATAAAGGTCAGAACATGACAGTACCCCCCCCCCAAAGGTGCGGACTCCGGCCATCAAAACCTGAACCTATAGGGGAGGGTCTGGGTGGGCGTCTGTCCACGGTGGCGGCTCTGACGTGGAACATGGACCCCACTTCACCACAGTTTCTTTCCGCCTCCTTGTCCGCCTCCGTGGCCTCTTAAAAGCGACTACCCTCTCCGCCGACTGGGGACCCACACCACGGGTCCCGAATGGACGGGAGATTCCGGCAGCGCTGGACAGGCAGGAGACTCCGGCAGCACCGGACAAGCGGGAGACTCCGGCAGCGCTGGAGTGAAGGACGCCTCCGGCAGCGGCGGACAGGCGGGAGACTCCGGCAGCGCCAGACAGACAAGAGACTCCGGCAGCTCCGGAGTGAAGGGCGATTCTGGCATCACCTGGCTGGCTGACGGCTCTGGCGGCTCCTGGCTGGCTGACGGCTCTGGCGGCTCCTGGCTGACTGGCAGCTCTGACGGCTCAGGACAGACGGGAGACTCTGGCGGCTCAGGACAGACGGGAGACTCTGGCGGCTCAGGACAGACGGGAGACTCTGGCGGCTCAGGACAGACGGGAGACTCTGGCGGCTCAGGACAGACGGGAGACTCTGGCGGCTCAGGACAGACGGGAGACTCTGGCGGCTCAGGACAGACGGGAGACTCTGGCGGCTCAGGACAGACGGGAGACTCTGGCGGCTCAGGACAGACGGGAGACTCTGGCGGCTCAGGACAGACGGGAGACTCTGGCGGCTCAGGACAGACGGGAGACTCTGGCGGCTCAGGACAGGCGGGAGACTCTGGCGGCTCAGGACAGGCGTGAGACTCTGGCGGCTCAGGACAGACGGGAGACTCTGGCGGCGCTGGATAGGAGGAAGGCTCTTGCAGCGCTGGACAGGCGGGAACACCTGTAGGCAGAATACAGAGAGACAGCCTGGTGTGGGGGGCTGCCACCGGAGGGCTGGTGTGTGGAGTTGGCACTGGGTAGACCGGATCGTGTAGGCGCACTGGAGCTCTTGAGCACCGAGCCTGCCCAACCTTACCTGGTTGAATGCTCCCCGTAGCCAGGCCAGTGCGGCGAGGTGGAATAGCCCGCACTGGGCTGTGCTGGCGAACCGGGGACACCATGCGTAAGGCTGGTGCCATGTACGCCGGCCCGAGGAGACGCACTGGAGACCAGATGCGTAGAGCTGGCTTCATGGCACCTGGCTCGATGCCCACTCTAGCCCGGCCGATACGAGGAGCTGGAATGTACCGCACCGGGCTATGCACACGAACTGGGGAAACTGTGCGCTCCACCGCATAACACGGTGCCTGCCCGGTCCCTCTCGCTCTCCGGTAAGCACGGGAAGTTGGCGCAGGTCTCCTACCTGGCGTCGCCACACTCCCTGTGTGCCTCCCCGCAATACATTTTTGGGGCTGCCTCTTGGGCTTCCAGCCGCGCTAGCTCCTCATAATGCCACCTCTCTGCTTTCGCTGCCTCCAGCTCTGCTTTGGGGCGCTGTTCCCAAGGTCCTTTACCGTCCAGAATCTCCTCCCAAGTCCAGTTCTCCAGGTATCGCTGCCTCTCCTGCTGCTGCTGCTGCTGCCTGTTACCACTATGCTTGGTCCTTGGTTGGTGGGTGTCTCTGTAGCGGCATTCCTCCTCTTCTGAGGAGGAGGAGTAGCGAGAAGGATCGGAGGACCAATGCACAGCGTGGTAAGTGTCCATAACGTTTATTTTAAGACAATAACTGAACACTATGAAATACAAAACAATAAATGTGAACATGAACGAAAACCGAAACAGTACCGTGTGGCAACAAACACTCACATGGAAACAAACACCCACAACTCAAAAGTGAAACCCAGGCTACCTAAGTATGATTCTCAATCAGAGACAACTAACGACACCTGCCTCTGATTGAGAACCATACTAGGCTGAACTCAAAACCCCAACATAGAAAAACACACATAGACTGCCCACCCCAACTCATGCCCTGACCATACTAAATAAAGACAAAACAAAGGAAATAAAGGTCAGAACGTGACAATTTCCCCACCAATGTTTCCACCAAACAGACACGTTGCAGATACAAATCAGTCCTGATGACGTTCACTTAAATCTCAATTTACGGAATAAAACCTGTGTATTCATCACACTTTGAACTCTACCAATAGTTTTGTCACAAAAACTTTTGCGTTAAATAGCCTAGTCTGGTCTTGGTACGTGCGTCAACAGCTTGCAGCCTACAATGCTGTCCTGTCCACTCCCGCTCCTGCTCCCCCTCTCGAAGCAGCTAGACTGCTCATCATTACGCACACCTGTCACTATCGTTACGCGCATCAGTGCTTCATCGGACTCACCTGGACTCCATCAAGTTATTAATTATCTCTCCTATATCTGTCACTTCCTCAGTTTCTTTCCCGAGTCAGCATTATTAATGTTGTTATGGGTCCCTTGTCCAGACGCTGTTCGTGGTTTGTTTCCTGTCTGTTTACTCATGAAATATTCACTCCCTGTATTTGCTTCTTGTCTCCCAAAGTCTGTCCTTACAGAATGCTGACTCCACAATTGGAAGCATCATGGAGTTTATATATTTATTTTTGGTGACGTCGGTTCCGGGTGCCGCTGTTGAAACAACTGGGGATGCCTCGGCCGGCTCCTGTCCGGTGAGAGAAAGGTAGGTTGAGGTTGCCAGGATCAGAGTAGTACAGAAGGTGTCATATGCTAAGGCAGTTAAGAGAGTAGTAGAGGAAGATGGGGTCCAGGGTGAGGGATTCGAAGAGGATTCCTGTGAGTAGGATAAGGCCTATAGAGATTGATAGGAACAACATGTGTTTCAGTAAGTGTGTTTCTTAGGGTTCATACCCATCGTTATCAACTGTACTGCAGAAATGAAACATAAATCACAGAAAAAAAGACGTTGTGTTGCAGAAAAGTACTTGGGTGTACGTGATTTTACTGCAGAAGAGTTACAATGTGTGTTACAAGATAGTGTCCAGTCCTCCCAGGCTGTTGACCTGGTGCAGGATCAGATAGTGGTGAGGTTTTAAAGGGTCTAGGGTTAGTTGGTAGGGCAGATTTTTCCCCTTTTCCCCATCATTTGTCCCGTCCCTTTTTGTCTTACAAAGGATAATGAATTCACACTCCAGAACAGTAGGCGGATCCACAGGGATAGATAAGAGAAATACATGAATAGGGAGGCTGTGACAATACACATTTAAAGTAGAAAAAGGTCGGATATTTTGGGGTAGGTAAAATAGATTATGCAACAATTGCGATGGAAAGGTTTTATGCGTAAATATTGATAGAAAATCCATGTCGTAAACGATGATGTTGTAGCCTACTACCACCACAACATGTAAAAACATGCATAGTTTATAAGCAGATGGAATAGGTTATGATGCAAATGTTCTAATACATATCGATGCTCCATTAGCCGTTACAGGAAAGGTACTGTTTGGCGTAGCAGCGAATTTCCGACCAACCTTAACTCAGTGATACTATCTTCGTTCGGCAAAACATTTATCTTCTAAAATGTCCGCGTCGTTAGAATTTTGGAAATGCTCCGTTATTAAAATAAATAAATGTTTTGCTCCATGAAGTATGTGTACATCGTCATCTTGTCTATTTGAAATATTCTCTCATTGATTTAGACAGGTAGGTGCCTCCAGGTGTGAAAGTAAGGTGGTGCAGAGTCCCAGCAAAATAAATAGTGGGGGTAAACCGCATTGTTAAAACATGAGTCTATCGCAATAATTAAAACAACATTTCAAGAAAACTGAGATGAATAGTGCCGGAAACCCGAGACGTGGGACAGCAGTGGATGCATACATTCTAGCCTAATGATAATCACCAAATGTCACGTGTCATTACACTTTTTGGTGTTTTGTGTAACGGATGTCTCTTTCCATTTACCTCTGTTTGGAGGTGTGAAATGTGTTGCAAGTGGATGAATGTGCGCGGGTGCCTAGTAAAGGAGCCCTTTGAAGTGAATGTTTGAGAATCAGATGAAAACATTATGACTAGTTGTGGTTATGCCACAATAAAGGGTCATATTGTACATTTTAAAAGTTAAATGAAACATCTTTAAGACTAGGCCCACAGAGATCCTATTGAATTAATAGGGATTCTATATGTACTTCTTTGATTAGGCCCATCATTTTTTGGGGTGTGCACACATGGTACCGGAAAAAATGTAATCTAATTTCACCCATGGGTCCACCCTAAAGTGCTGCATGTCACGATGACACTCACCTGTCTGGATCAATAAGAGAAAATGTTTAAAACATCTATAAGTGACTTTCTTGAGGTTCACAATCGATTTTAGATACTTTCACATGATTTGGAATTTACACCAGAAAAAGTACAATATATGTCCCATGACTTGAATGGGATTTGTGCCAAACATCTTAAAAGGTTAGTATATAGAATCAGTGCCAGGGAAACTAAACCAAAGTGTGGATTGCTGTCATACCTTGTCCATAGACTGCTTGCAGGGTAAGAAAGCCAATATGTCATTTTGTAATTTGGATAAACTATCCCTTTAAACTTCAATTGATTTATTCAGAACATGAAAAGTTAAGTGCAAAAGTCATTTTAAGTACACTACGTCATCACGCACAGCATTTTATCCGCTAATAAGTCAGTTTGATGGAAAAACCTCTGTTGGGAAAATGTGCATATGGTTTCTATGTAGATTTTAGAATATTCACCTGAAAATCTTTTGCCAATTGGATGGCAACCTATCTGATTCAGAATAGTTTGTAAAACCGCAAGATCTTGATATTTCGTAAGTTACAATGACCAAGGTTTCTAAAAATATTACACAATTTGTGTGTTTTGTACATTGATACAGTGTTTTATTCTTCTTCTAAATTATTCAGTTGCGCCATGCATCTTCTTTAAGTATGGACTTCTGCGCCTCGTGTGCCTCCTAAAAATGTATGTAATGTTCAAATGATATACCATTGTTGAAAGAAGGAGGTCAACTACAACATAGAAAGTCATATTTTATTGTAACACTGATAAGAATTGTAACACATTGAGGTAAGTTAAATAATCCACTTTTGTAAAGTTCTCTGTCCTGCAGTGGCACACAGTATTCAGCCAATCAGAGTTAGAATCCACAAAGTCTGCAGGAGCCAGTACCATCCCAAGTCTGTCCAGTTCACAGTTTTAATACAAAGTTGTTTTTTTCCTTTTGATAAAGTAGAGCACTAGTTTTTCATCATATCTCCATTTAGTTGGCTTACAAGTGTGTTTTACAAGGTTGAGACTTTAAAAAATCCCTTGAGGGAGAAAAGAACATTCTGGTGTTTTTGATATGAGAGAGAACAGAAGCCAATCCAGTCCAGACATGACTTACTGAGTTTGTTTCTGCTAATGTCTTGGCACAGTCTCACAGGGCACTATGAGATAGAGATAGGGGTTGAGTCCTTGGTGGGGAGGGAGGGCGGTCAAAGGATGGTCTCTCTACATAAAAGGCTTTGAGTGCGTTCAGAGGGTGAGGGAGAGGAGTCCAGGGGAGCAGGGGGGTTGGGAGGCCCTGGTGCTGTAGGTGGACGCCGCAGGGATGAGAAAGGGGAACTCAAGGCCCCACAGCTTTGGAGGTGCAGGTCTTCATGGGCACGCTTCCTTGGGCTGCCGATGATGCGTTGTGACTGTGTCATCACCTGACCAACAGACCAACAGTTCAGCCCAGAATGATCCAACAATGGTTTCATTAAGTTATCAGACCAGCTTTTTTTCATATGCATTCATACTCATGCTCATTGATAGACGTACCTGATCTATGACATTGGCACTGAATATAGCTTCCTCCATGTGTCTCTCGTCAGACTTGATGACATACTTGATGCTGTTGACCACCTGCTGGACCTCTGGAGGTAGACTGCAGCTGGAGTGCTCCAGGAATTTGGCCACCAGGATTTTGGTGTCTTTATACGTCTTGAGGTCAGCCAGAGAGTGTGGGCGCTCGTTGGAGACCGTGTGCAGGGCTCGCGGTTTGAGGCGGATGTCCACTTTCCTCCCCTCCTTCTGCTTCCTACCACTGCGGGTGCTGACTTTGGCAGCGGCGTGGGGAGGAGCTGCCACCTCTGTAGACTCTGAACACACCAACACCAACACAAACATACAACATCCAATCAGGCGGGACTCAACATATTCAACACATTTGCACATTCTGTAGGTGAACGCTATTTTCACCTACGAGTCGCTGGTCTAAATGGGTGTTTTCGCCAGAGGTACTGTATGTGTAGACTGCCAGGTTAGGTGGGCAGTGATCTGGTGGGGAGATGTGAAAGGCGTACATAGTAGAGAGGTGGTAAAAGGCTCTGGTGGGGTGGGCGTTACCTTGCTCTGGTGAAGTCTGAGGAGAATCTTCAGGAGGAGGGTTGCTTGCAGAGGGGCAGCCACAGCTGTCACCTGCAGAGGGAGATGTTAGCCTTATGGTGAACAAGTACTTATGCTAAAGTATATTATTTGCATTTCACCAAATGAAGTGATGCTAGCTGCCTATGTGATCTGATTAACCCGGTTCATCTCAACAGTAATGACCGGATCTTTCCTAAACAACACTTGGGGAACAATGCCGTGCCGACACAGGAACAACTCACGTACTTCCAGATATGGAGGTACAGGAGATGGGGTCGCTGGTGGAGCGTACGATGCGAGCCAGCTTGCGATACCTCCTGCCAGACCGGAGCATGCGGGGTCGCTCTGCGGGCGCTGAGGTAGAAGGGGGCTGCGAGGCCGGGCAGGAGGAAGAGGAGGATGGGGACCACACACTGAAGCACAGCCGGGAGCCACGGGGCCGGGAAGGGGGGGACGTGGAGGGGCAGGCAGGGAGGCTCTGGGCTGCTGTGGCTACCTCTACAGAGGCTGTGGCTGTGGCTGCAGAGGGGGAGGCAGAGGGCAGGGAGGGAGGAGTAGGAGGGACAGGAAGAATCAGCTGCCTCCTACTGGCTCGTTCTCTGTGGTTTGCGTGTAGCTTTACTCCTCCCTTGGGCTCCTCGTGCTCCAGTATGTTGACATTCTCTATGGACCAGTCTGGAGAGCGGGGTATGGAGTCCTGGGTGTGGGAGGGCTCGCTGTAGCCAGTGTAGTCGACCCGGGCCAGGCCGCGGTGGCGGTGGGAGAAGCGGGCACTGAACTCTAGACTGATGGAGCTGCTATCAGTGGGGGCGGTGTGCAGCGTGCCATAGGGAGAGGAGTCAGAGCCCTGCACCTCCAGGGAACAGAGATCCTCTGAGGAGCAACTGTGGTCTGGAATTTCTGCTACCTCCTCTGATACCATTAGAGAGGCACTGTCCACCGAGCCTGGACAAGACACAGGAGAGCACAAGCATCAGCTGCACCAAATTATAGTACAGGCATAGATATCAAACATGGCTCAACCCTATGGGTGAGATACACCAGCCTGTTCACACACACAGTCAAAGTCGTGTGAGTGGTGGCTGTAGCGATAGTGATTAAGCCTTCCCTACCCTGAGTACTGAGACCAGCTGTGGCGTTTCTCTCACAGAGGCTGGACTGATCAATGCTGGTAGTGACCTGCAGAGAGGAGCACATGGACAGACAGATACACACACACACACACACACACACACACACACACACACACACACACACACACACACACACACACACACACACACACACACACACACACACACACACACACACACACACACGATTAGTTCTTACAGTTAACAAAGGAGACACACATTTCCAAAGGGATAGTGAGAAATCTGCCATTAGTGAAACCCTTGTTAAAGATGAGGAACAGGTGGGAGAGGCAGAGAATCCTTTTGGAGAACATCTGTCAGAGGCTGCTGCTTCTTCCCGACACATCTGGCAACCATGTGCTCAGTACCACACTCTGGCCAGCAGAGAGCTCTCTAAGCACACATCACCCACTCCACATCAGGAATTCCATTGCCATTTTAGAGGTGGTGAACTGTCACTGTAATGTGGTTTTCTTAAATAATTGAATGCTTATTGTGTTATGTGTTAAGTGTGCTTGTTTTCTCATCCCATCATGATGAGTATTTCTAAATCATAGCAGTGAACATGGAAAAGGATAATCAGGGTCTTAGAAGCATGTAACGCTGTGTAGTGTCTGTAGTACCATTTAATATAAAGTATGTTCCAATACAATACCTCTGTCTTACCAATCATAAGCTGCAGTCACCTGTACAAACTGATCATTTCGTGTCCATACCTCTATTCTTGTCAACCTGCAAGAGGTGAGCGAATAGAATGTCTATTCAGGGGGAATCTAGATCCCTCCTATTGCAGCTGCTCCCCTATGAGGCATACATCTAACAGTAGCCAGTCCCCTGAGGTGCTCTCCCTGCATCAACACTTCAAAGGCATGTACTTCAGGTGAGAAAACTCTATATTGATTTGACCTTATTCACAGAATCTTTGTTAGAAGATCATTTTCAGGAGATCTGTGCAGAGAGCTCTAAAAGAGGAAGGGAAGCCTTTTGGTATTACATTTTAGAGAAAATAATATATTTTGCTCTAAAATGTTGGTGCACCAATGTCTCTTAAAATATCAAAGGGACACAAAAGGCACTCTTTTTGTGGAACGACCCAGCTTTGTTATAGATTCGATTCCTGTCTTTGTCTCCTGTGGTTTCCCTTCGCTGTCATGTAAGAGACATAAGCCCTTGTCTGTCTTAGGAGAGCCATAAAGCACCACTCAGCCCTAAACAGATGACTGTGCCAATGATTGAATGGCATTTTTGGTTAAGCTTGCATTCAATTGCACTCCCTGTTGCACACAACAAGCTTTAATCCCCCCTGTCACAAGGGGATGTATGGCTGATTTAAGATGAAATCGTCAACCCTGTTACAGTCAACCCTGATACTATATTTGGCACTTATAGGTAATTACTATAGATTTTAAAAAACATTAACCTCAAGAGATGGGAAAACATGTTTTTAGGAACATGTGCTCTTAATGACAATATTAAAATGAGATGAAATCAAATGTTCTTTTCTTTACCAAGTTCCACTTCTCAAAAGGTACCCAATTGGTGGAACGACTCAACTGCATTCAACAGGAAACCAACTATATTTCTTGAAGAAGTGACATCTCACATTTTCTCCAGGTGGACAACAATAGTACCCCCATGATTGAGTTCAAAGGAAAAACAGGATGTTATGTTAAACTCATCAAACTAAAATCTATACCCGCTCTGATGTTCTACCAGACAAGATGTGTCTTCTGTATCTCATCTAAATGAGACTTTTTTTCATCACACTTATAGTACACTCAGAAAGTATTCAGACCCCTTGACTTTCCCCACATTTTGTTAGGTTACAGCCTTATTCTAAAATCGATTAAATAAATTGTTTTCCTCATCAATCTACACACAATAACCCACAACAAAGCAAAAGCAGGTTCTGAAACTTTTGCAAATATACAGTTGAAGCCGGAAGTTTACATATACCTTAGCTAAATACATTTAAACTCAGTTTTTCGCAATTCCTGACATTTAATCCTAGTAAATATTCCCTGTCTTAGGTCAGTTAGGATCACCACTTTATTTTAAGAATGTGAAATGTCAGAATAATAGTAGATTTTTTCATCACATTTCCAGTGGGTCAGAAGTTTACATACACTCAATTAGTATGCTACCAGCATTGTCTTTAACTTGTTTAACTTGGTTAAAACGTTTCAGGTAGCCTTCCACAAGCTTCCCACAATAAGTTGGGTGAATTTTTCCCCATTCCCCCTAACAGAGCTGGTGTAACTGAGTCAGGTTTGTAGGCCTCCTTGCTCGCACATGCTTTTTCAGTTCTGCCCACACATTTGCTACAGGATTGAGGTCAAGGGCTTTATGATGGCCACTCCAATACCTTGACTTTGTTGTCCTTAAGCCATTTTGCCACAACTTAGGAGATATGCTTGGTGTCATTGTCCATTTGGAAGACCCATTTGCGACCAAGCTTTAACTGATGTCTTGAGATGTTGTTTCAATATATCCACATAATTTTCCTCATCATGATGATTTTGTGAAGTGCACTAGTTCCTCCTGCAGCAAAGCACCCCCACAACATGATGCTGCCACCACCGTGCTTCACGGTTGGGATGGTGTTGTTCGGCTTGCAAGCCTCCCACCTTTGTCCTCCAAACATAACAATGGTCATTATGGCCAAACAGTTCTATTTTTGTTTCATCAGACCAGAGGACATTTCTCCAAAAAGTACGATCTTTGTCCCATGTGCAGTTGCAAACCTTAGTCTGGCTTTTTTAATGGTGGTTTTGTACCAGTGGCTTTTTCCTTGCTGAGCGGCCTTTCAGGTTGTGTAGATATAGGACTCGTTTTACTGTGGATATAGATACTTTTGTACCTGGTTCCTCCAACATCTTCACAAGGTCCATTGCTGTTGTTCTGGGATTGATTTGCACTTTTCTCACCAAAGTACATTCATCTCTAGGAGACAGAACATGTCTCCTTCCTGAGCAGTATGACGGCTGTGTGGTCCCATGGTGTTTATACTTGCGTACTATTGTTTGTACAGATGAACATGGTACCTTCAGGTATTTGGAAATTGCTCCTAAGGATGAACCAGACTTGTGGAGATCTACATTTTTTTTTCTGAAGTCTTGGCTGATTTCTTTTGATTTTCCCATGATGTCAAGCAAAGAGGCACTGAGTTTTGAAGGTATACCTTGAAATACATCCACAGGTACACCTCCAATTGACTCAAATGATGTCAATTAGCCTATCAGAAGCCTCTAAAGCCATGACATCATTTCTGGAATTTTCCAAGCTGTTTAAAGGCACAATCAACTTAGTGTATGTAAACTTCTGACACACGGGAATTGTGATACAGTGAATTATAAGTGAAAAAATATGTCTGTAAACAACAGTTGTAAAACTGACCTGTGTCTTGCACAAAGTAGATGTCCTAACCGACTTGCCAAAACTATAGTTTGTTAGCAAGAAATTTGTGGAGTGGTTGAAAATGAGTTTTAATGACTCCAACCTAAGTGTATGTAAACATCCGACTTCAACTGTATATAAAAAAAAACATATACCTTATTTACATAAGTATTCAAACCTTTTGTTATGAGATTAGAAATTGAGCTCAGGTGCATCCTGTCTCCATTGATAATCCTTGAGATGTTAACAACTTGATTGGAGTCCACTTGTGACAAATTAAATTGATTGGACATGATTTGGAAAGGCACACACCGGTCTATATAAGGTCCAACAGTGGACAGTGCATGTCAGAGAAGGAAAAGGCCATGAGATCAAAGGAGATGTCTGTAGAGCTCCGAGACAGGATTGTGTCGAGGCACCAATCTGGGGAAGGGTTCCAAAAGAATTCTGCAGCATTGAAGGTCCCCAAGAACACAGTGGCCTCCATCATTCTTAAATGGAAGAAGTTTGGAACCACCAAGGCCCTTCTTAGAGCTGGCAGTCCGGCCAAACTGAGCAATCCGGGGAGAAGGGCCTTGGTCAGGGAGGTGACCAAGAACCCGATGGTCACTCTGACAGCTCTCCAGAGTTCCTCTGTGGAGATGGGGGGACCTTCTAGAGGACAACCATATCTGCCCATCTCTGCAGCACTCCACCAATCACGCCTTCATGGTAGAGTGGCCAAACGGAAGCTACCCCTCAGTAAAAGGCACATGACAGCCCACTTGGAGTTTGCCAAAAGGCAACTAAAGACTCTCAGACCATGAAAAATTAGATTCTCTGGTTTGATGAAACCAAGATTGAACTCTTTTGCCTGAATGTCAAGCGTGACATCTGGAGGAAACCTGGCACCATCCCAACGGCGAAGCATGGTGGTGGCAGCATCATGCTGTGGGGATGTTTTTCAGCAGCAGGGACTGGGTGACTAGTCAGGATCAAGGGAAAGATGAACAGAGAAAAGTACAGAGACATCCTTGATGAAAACCTGCTCCATAGCGCTCAGGATCTCAGACTGGGGCGAAGGTTCACCTTCCAACAGGACAACGGCCCTCAGCGCACAGCCAAGACATCGCAGGAGTGGCTTCGGGACAAGTCTCTGAATGTACTTGAAGGGCCAAGCCAGATCCCTGCAAAGACCTGAAAATAGCTGTGCAGTGACCCCATCCAACCGGAAAAAGCCTGAGAGGATCTGCAGAGAAGAATGGGAGAAACTCCCCAAATACAGGTGTGCCAAGCTTGTAGCGTCATACCCAAGAAGACTCTCGGCTGTAATTGCTGCCAAAGGTTCTTCAACAAAGTACTGAGTAAAGGGTCTGGATACTTATGTAAATGAATGTGATATTTCAGTTTTTTATTTTTAATACATTTGCAAAAAAAATAATCTAAAAACCTGTTTTTGCTTTGTTATTATATGGTATTGTGTGTAGATTAATGAGGGGGGGGGACTATTTCATCCAATTTAGAATAAGGCTGAAATGTAACAAAATATGGAAAAAGTCAAAGGGTCTGAATACTTTCTGAATGCACTGTATGTGTGTGCTGCTGCCTTAGGGGAGGCCTTATGAGGTCAGCAGTGAATTGGGTCATCTGCATAATGAAATGTTACACGTCTTTATTATTTGTCCTTTATTAGAGCCTGTGGCAGCAATTTACACAGAGAGAGAGAGGAGCATAAAATCCTCTCACCTCACTAATCCTCAACCCAAATAGAAACATCAACTGAGTCTCTAACTGGCTAGCTTCTCTCTGTGTACTTCTCCTTCTCTCTTTGTGATCTCACACAACAGCTTCTTCTGAAGCCAAAATGCCTTTCTTAGCACTCTCCTTTGTAGTTGTGTTCTTACAATGTGCATGTAAACAGGGACGTATTCAACAGTGAGAGGGGTTCTAAACTACTCTGACTGTGAATAGACAATGTGTAATGTTAGAAAGAGGCTGGCTAGTACACTGGTCTTTTATGGGGGAAGGATGGTAGTGATACTCACCTGACTGGCATGGGTCTGCCCCATCCCCAACCCCACCACAGACTCATATGACGGGGGCAACTCAGAGGGGTAGAGTGTCCCAGGGCTGTTGATGGGCACTCCATAGATGGCACTGAACGGGGAGTGTGGAAAGTCCAGGTGTAGACTTCTGAATGTGAGAAACATTAGGGAGGAAAGGTGTGAGGAGAGAAATAATAATATCCTCTTCTTCCTCAATCCAGCAACACTTCAATTTTGAGTAAACAAACACATTCAATTGGTTGAGAGGCACATTGTTTTTCATGTGGTGTTAATTAAAAATATCTCACCCATGCAAGAGCCGAGCCATCTTTTTTAATTAAAACCCATTCTCCTGTGAAGTGGCAGAGTGTAAAATACAACTTGAGTGTCTGAATTAATCATCCAGCGCATGATGATGTCATGACATGTTTCTGCCCTCAGCTAGGGGACTCTATAAAGGCTTCCTCTGCATGTTTCTATTTACAGCCTAACTGACAAGGACACATGACATCTAGCCAAGCAGCTGGGATCAGCATGCCTTCAAAGATGTGGAAATGGAACTGACTCTCCTATACCAAGTAGAAGGAGATCAATGGCACATTTACACAAGGCCATGGATGTTACTTTACCAGTGCTGCTTAACAAAGCACTACAACATTCTGAGTCTGTACTGAGCATTGTGAGTGGCTTGGCTCAAGGGCTCCACAGAATTTGTGTTAAACGCTCAACAAAGCTTACTTAGTGTCCAATAAGCTTTCTCTACCCGTAACCATGTTCTGAACACCTCAAAAACAAAGGTCATGTGGTTTGGTAAGAAGAATGCCCCTATCCCCACAGGTGTGATTACTAACTCTGATGATTTAGAGCTTGATGTAGTCACCTCATACAAGTACTTGGGAGTATGGCTAGACAGTACACTGTCCTTCACTCAGCACATATCAAAGCTGCGGGTTCAAATTAAATCTAGACTTGGTTTCCTCTATTGTAATCGCTCCTCTTTCACCCCAGCTGCCAAACTAACCCTGATTCAGATGACCATAGATTTTGGAGACATCATTTATAGATCGGCAAGTCAGGGTGTTCTTGAGCGGCTAGGTGTTCTTTACTATTCGGCCATCAGATTTGCAACAAATACTCAAACGGGACAGTTCTATTCAAAGACTCAATCATGGACACTGTGGCTGCTTTGTGTGATATATTGTTGTCTCTACCATATTTTCCTTTGTGCTGTTGTCTGTGCCCAATAATGTTTGTACTATGTTTTCTGCTGCTACCATGCTGTGTTGTCATGTGTTGCTGCCTTGCTATGTTGTTGTCTTAGGTCTCTCTTTATGTAGTGTTGTGTTGTCGTGATGTATGTTTTGTCCTATATTTATATTGTATTTATTTTACATTTTTAATCCCAGCCCCCGTCCCTGCAGTAGGCCTTTTCCCTTTTGGTAGGCCGTCATTATAAGTAAGAATTTGTTCTTAACGGACTTGCCTAGTTGAATAAAGTTTAAATAAAATATTTAAATAAATGTCTACGATCAAACTTGCTCTAGCCACTTACAATATATATATTTAATCAAACATATGTGTTTAGTTTAAACTCTGCCATCAATCACTAAAATAAAATATGATTCTGGGCAAGGATAAAACCAAATAATCAAACTAGGAGTTGTATCAAACCTAGCCTCATAGTGAACCAAGCTTCCCTAAAACGGGAAGCCTGGGGAAGTTCCATGGCAAAAAGTAGCTAAAGAGGGGAGGGAACCAGGTGTAAATTACGGTGCAAAACACGCCTACACGGGCACCCGGGCAAGATTAATCAAACCCCCTCAGTGCGTAAAGACAAAAAAAAACGATAAAACAAGCACTGGGTGGTGACAAAACATTTTAGAACGTTTGCATCACCCTCGTTTATACAGCATTTCTCTGTTTCGGGACGAGATAAAGCTGCAGCAAGAGAGGAAAAAAGGTCTACAATGCTGGCCATTTCAATATTTCTTATTTTGAAGTTTCTGGAGTGATATTTGGGTGTGCAGGCTTGCATGAGCCCCGGGAAAAGAAGTAGCGAGTCACAATGAGGTTCACTTTGACAAAAGTCAGTTAACCTTGTAAGCTACCTAGGTATAACTAGCTACAGTTACCTACTAGCTAGTTCAATTTCTCTCAGGATTATAAAGGCAACAAAATTTTAATTTAAAAAAGCATATTATTGACCTAAAGGGTTAGCTGTGTTAGCCCAGTATCTAACTTATTCAGGGTCAGTGATACATAAAGCAACCATAGTACTGTCTATCCCCCTCCATATCAGCTCTGGACCTCGAAGCCAATTCCACTGCTTTCATTGTTCCCCTTTAATCAGGGACTAATTTAGACCTGGGACACCAGGTGGATGCAATTAGTTATCAGGTAGAAGAGAAAACCAGCAGACTCCAAACCTCGTAGGGTAAGAGTTGAATACGCCTGATCTGTCTACTATGGGAACAATGGCTACCTTTTGCAAGCAACATTGCTAAAATGAATAAAATAAAATGAACCTCAAAATATGTTACCTCTAATTCTCATATCCTGTAACCTAATTGTCATCGCCTAACTTTCATACTGTACCTAAATTACAAGGGTTGGATTTTTATAATTTTGTCAGCACTCAACCTGGTCTGAGCATTTTGTATTATCTTGTATGTAAATCCGTGATGCTTCATTTAGTATGATATGTTACGTTTAGCATGGTATTAATTTGTGGATTTCCATCACCCATTTCGTATATGTTATGAATTACAATTCATATTATATGTTACAAATTTGCAAAATGTACAATATGTTACGAATTTGCAAAATGTATGATATGTCATGAATTCTAGTTAGGTGGCTAATGTTAGCTAGGCTATGGGTTAAGGTTAGCGGTTAGCGTTAATGTCAGTGCTTAATTTGAGCCGGAACAGGATCTGGCACCTCTCCGTTCCTCTTTCCGGAACCTATTTGGACAGATCCGGTACCTCTTGTGGCATGAAAAATAAGTGTAACTTTTAGCAATGTAAAAATTCTAATAAAAGTGATCAAAGATAATTTGAGTTGCCTCTTTTCGCTAATTGTTTTTCCACCATTCATTTTTCCCATAGGAGATTTTAGAAACAGTTCAAATAAGGGCTGTGTTTCGTGTAGGCTTACCCTTTCATGATGTTTTGATAACTGTGTAAATCTCTCTAGGACAAGGTGACTTTTTTATTTATTATATTTTCTACCCCTGGGAGAGGCGAAGGTCGAGAGCCATGCGTCCTCCGAAACACAACCCTGCCAAGTCGCACTGCAGCTTGACACACTGCCCACTTAACCCGGAGCCAGTTGCACCAATGTGTTAGAGGAAACACTGTGCAACTGGTGACTGAAGTCAGTGTGCATGTGCCCAGCCCGCCACAGGAGTCGCTAGAGCGCAATGGGAAAAGAACATCCCGGACGGCTGGATGAGACAGCTGAATAAAGGCAAAGGTAAGAATATCTGGATTAACTATCTAATATTAGCTAAATTTAGTCATGAATAAATTGGCTAAATGTTTTTAAGTTAATAATTTTGTGAACTGTCTATAAAGTTTTAAATTAACACAATACCTATTAGCAAAGGTGTCAGCTAGAGAAGATGTGCACGAGCTTGCAGTCTTCTATGATGCTAATTAGCATGTTCAAATCTGAGAGTAAACAGAGCTGAATATATTGATAAAGGCCAACTTGTCTGAGAGAGATTTACATGTTTATCAAAAAACGTCACGCTAGGATAAGCCTACACGACACACAGCCCTTATTTGAATTGTTTCTAAAATCAGTGGTGGAAAAACTATTTCCCTGTTTGACCGCTAGGTTTTATTGGTATTATGACACCTTCACTGTGGGGCTCTATTTGAGTGTACCGGATGTAGGTTTACTATGTTACGTCTAGTCTATGAGACCAGCCTGCCGCACTGGTATATGGATTGCCTCATACAGTTGAAGTCGGAAGTTTACATACACTTAGGTTGGAGTCATTCAAACTCGTTTTTCAACCACTCCATAAATGTCTTGTTAACAAACTATTGTTTTGGCAAGTCAGTTAGGACATCTACTTTGTGCATGACAAGTAATTTTTCCAACAATTGTTTACAGAAAGATTCTTTCACTTATAATTCACTGTATCACAATTCCAGTGGGTCAGAAGTTTACATACACTAAGTTGATTGTGCCTTTAAACAGCTTGGAGAATTCCAGAAAATTATGTCATAGCTTTAGAGGCTTCTGATAGGCTAAATTACATCATTTGAGTCAATTGGAGGTGTACCTGTGGATGTATTTCTTCAAACGCAGTGCCTCTTTGCTTGACATCATGGGGAAATCAGCCAAGACTTCAGATAAAAAACGGTAGACCACCACAAGTCTGGCTCATCCTTGGGATCAATTTCCAAACGCCTGAAGGTACCATGTTCATCTGTACAAACAATAGTACCCAAGTATAAACACCATGGGACCCCGCAGCTATCATACCGCTCAGGAAGAAGACATGTTCTGTCTCCTAAAGATGAACGTACTTTGGTGAGAAAAGTGCAAATCAATCCCAGAACAACAACAATGGACCTTGTGAAGATGCTGGAGGAAACAGGTACAAAAGTATCTATATTCCCAGTAAAGTGAGTCCTATATCTACACAACCTGAAAGGCCGCTCAGCAAGGGAGAAGCCACTGCTCCAAAACCGGCATAAAAAAGCCAGACGGTTTGCAACTACACGTGGGGACAAAGATCATACTTCTTGGAATAATGTCCTCTGGTCTGATGTAACAAAAATACAACTGTTTGGCCATAATGACCATTATGTTTGGAGGAAAAAGGAGCCTTGCAAGTCAAACAACACCATCCCAACCGCGAAGCAATGGGGTGGCAGCATCATGTTGTGGGGGTGCTTTGCTGCAGGAGGGACTGGTGCACTTTACAAAATAGATGGCATCATGAGGGAAAATTACATAAATATATTGAAACAGCATCTCAAGACATCAGTCAGGAAGTTAAAGCTTGGTCAAAAATGGGTGTTCCAAATGAACAATGACCCCAAGTATACTTCCAAAGTTGTGGAAAAATGGCTTAAGGACAACTAAGTCAAGTTATTGGGAGTGGCCATCACAAAGCCCTGACCTCACTCCTATAGAAAATGTGTGGGGGGAACTGAAAAAGCTTGTGAGGTGTACGAACCTGACTCAGTTACACCAGCTGTCAGGAGGAATGGGGCAAAATTCACCCAACTTATTGCGGGAAGCTTGTGGAAGGCTACCTGAAACATTTGACCCAAGTTAAACAATGTAAAGGCAATGCTACCAAATACTAATTGAGTGTATGTAAACTTCTAACCCACTGGGAATGTGATGAAATAAATAAAATCGCTGTTATTCTGACATTTCACATTCTTAAAATAAAGTGGTGATCCTAACTGACGTAAGACAGGGAATATTTACTAGGATTACATGTCAGGAATTGTGAAATGAGTTTAAACGTATTTGGCTAAGGTGTAGGTAAACTTCCGACTGTATATAGTCTACTAGTATTGTTTTAAATTGAGAACATATAGCTCAACATGTAAACCATGTGAGAGTTTTGCTATTCTCTGCATGCCATATGATAAGCTGCTAAATGGATTCAGATAGCTGATATACTGAGACAGAGTGACAATTAAACAAGACTGGAGATCTTACAACTAGACAAAAAGGAAATGTTCATTTGAGAATACAACACAGAGACATTAAAGACAGAGACAGAACCCCTTCTCTTCTTTAATGCAGGATTGTGATCAATCAACATCGACACTAGTTCATTTTGAATATTTTTTTAACAGTTAAAACAAGTTAAACACTTCATCACTGCAAAATGTACAAGTAACCTAACTCTTATGTAAAGATTAGACATCTTAGTCTAAACAATAGAAAAGTTAGTATTAGTAACAAGTAGGCTATTATTAGTAAAACAATTTCAGGTGAACAAAAACTCGATACCAGCAGTGACTAACCTTGCTCCATTGATCCCTGATCTACTGGGTGAGCAGACTTCTGTTCCAGCCCAGCAATAGTACACTTGATTATCAACTCATTAGGTTTGATAAGTTGAATCAGGTGTGTTATTTCTGGGCTGAAACAGAACCTTGCACACCTATCAGACCTCCAGCCTTCTCCAATTGTAATAGGTTTATACATTGTGTGTGATGTTCAACTGTTTTTGTATACAACATGTGCTAACATATGTAGGCCTACACATATAACCCAGGGCATATAGGTAGGCCTACCGATGTTAGCAAAAGTTATATACAAAAATACGCTGGTATACAGTTACTGTGTGAGAAGTTAAAGTTAGCCATTGTTATGTATATGTGGGCTAAAAAGTACCAGTGGCCTGGCTTTGGCCCCAAGTGAGAGCAGGTCTGCCGGAGCCACGGCCCAGACACGGGTGCCGGGCCACATAGATGGAAACAAAAAGTCTGAGCCTTTTAGGTAAAACACTGGGGTAAATCCTGTACGGAAACACACCATTAGTCTCTTGGGACATTCATTAGGACCTCTCTCTTCATCTGCAAACACAGGCTTTCCATAACTGAGGACAGAAAACATTACAACAAAACAGAATTCCTTATACTGAAATTAGTCAGCACTGAACATTATGTTGTTATCTCTCTGTCCTCCATTTTTCTTTCTTGGGACTGGAGAATATTTGTAAAATGTCATCCCACAAAGTTACCTGCCCTGTCCAGTAGCCTACACTCTCCCTTTACTGACAGCTAGAGCTGCAATCTCTTCCTAGGCTGTGATCAACAAATGCATTTGGAGACAGTTTTTAAATTACAATGATTACATCAAGATACTGTAGTTAGCTAATATAAAAGTTATCTAGATAATGACATTTAATTCACTTAGCTAAACAGTGTGTAAAGTTAGCTTGTTAGCTAGCAGCTCAGTTGAGTTAGCCTACAAAGTGGCCTACTAGAAGTGTAATACATAGTTTAACATTTCAAAATATATTTACTTACTTGAATAGGTTCTCCCACTGCCTCTGTTTTTGAGCCCTTATTTTTTATAATAATGGGCAATCTTCAAGATTTTTCGGTGGTAGCAAAGCGCAGCCAGCAGCAATATGGACGAATGGTGACAAGGTAAAACGTGTGTTTGTCGACAGAGTAGTTTAGAACGTGTTGTGACATTTCACTTAACCAGCATAATCCATTTTCAATTTTAACAAATATAAATCGCAGACTGTCAGCCTCACTTGATCATTTGAAAACGTGCACTTGAAACTAGAAAACGCAACAACTCTCTACAAAAGGACGGAAAACAGTTGCACACATAACACCCCCCTACAGGTGTTGAAATGTAACAGCCAATCAAAATCTTGCGGAACTGTTCAAATCGCCTTTGCAATACAAAATTCTCCAGGCATGACAACAACATGATTTTGGAGGCATGGCAACGCATGACTATATCAAACCCAGTGTGACAGGTGCCAAAGGAGATGCCACAGCCACTCATTCAAACAGGCATGTTGCTATGTTGGTCAGCCAGGTTGTTAGGAGATTGTTAGGAGGTCAGAGTGTTGTGCTGCAGCCAGTACATCTGTACATCTATCACTGAAGTGCAGGTGTTGTGTTGCTTTGCTGTAGTGCCTCAGTTTACCCATCACCGGGGTCAAGGTGTTGTGTTGTGTTTGTTCTGTTGTGTTGTGATGTTGTGTTGTGTTGTGTTGCGATACCTCTGTCCGTCCATCACCGGGGTGCAGGTGTACTCTGGGGGGTAGTAGGGGGGTGGAGGAATGGGTGGGATGAACTCGTCAAAGTCAAGGGTCTGGTGCAGGATGGTGCCGTGGGGGGTCATGCAGTCAGCGCTCAGGGCTCGTGCTCTGTGTGGCATGAACTGAAACAGACAGACAGATAGAGAGAAGACACAAACCCAACATTTATTTCAGAGACAGGAAACCGCCGTCTGTTTGTCTCATTCTGAAAGCTTTATACTGGGATCATTGAACGTGTTAATTTCAACAACATTCTGTAATAAAACGGTTCATCTATCTGACACAATGATGTTTATTTTTTTCGATACTCGGACAAAGGAACTATGCAGTAGCATGCGTCGTTATCGGTGGCAAAGTCGTTAATGGCCGGGCTAATAAAGACAGACACAATGGAGCAGTGGAGGAAAAAACGCTGGCTGGATCAATACTTGTCAAGTGAAGGAAGTCTGCCCTGGCCAGCACGTTGTGCATTGAGTCAGTCAGGCTTTAGTAGGCAGCCAGCTTTGTTCCTGGGAGCTGAAAACTTTCCTTGTGAAATGGGAATGAAGCCAGATTGAGAGGGGCTCTGTGAGTGTACTGGGAATAGGAGGAGACAGGTCCTTTGTCATTCACCCTCCTGTGACCTTACGGCTGTACAGGCCACTTTAATCTCTCCTGGTCTGTGTTTTTAAAATAGTGGCATGGCTCACATTCCTCCTGCTCCCAACCAGACGGTGACGTGCCATTGAGAAGTTCCCATTCAGGACGCACTGGAGTTCAGCTTGTCTACTTTGAAGTTCAAATCTGACTTTGAGAAATGTGCCCATCTGTTGCTTTGTGTCTGCCATCAATCATGTGTCATACAAGAAGAGCAAAGAAAGTTTACATAGATATATTCATTATCAGTCAAGGACAAAGACATGAAAAGCTCTTATTGAAATTTTGACTAAATAGTAAAACCTTGCCCTTACCACCTAAATGACTGTGATCTGTATCATTTTAGGTTACAAAAAGTATTGTTTTTGCATTTTCTTCTAGCCACAAAAGATGAAGAAACTGAACCAGGTGCAAAATCAAACATATTGTCCTGCTCTTAAGCTTATGGTCCTGTAGGTCATTGTGCCTGTGCGGTGACTGTGTAGCTGGGACCACTAGTGATGTCTTGCATTGCCACTCTGTGCTCTGAGATGAAACTAATCCTCTACTGGCAGCCTCCACTCTAGCCCCTGCACCAATCCCATTGCTAACCCCTACATCTGCATCAGTGTCAGGCAGTCCCAGCCCCTACATCTGGCCCGGCTCCAGCCCCAAACTCCTGCCTCACTAATATACAGTGGGGCAAAAAAGTATTTAGTGAGCCACCAATTGTGCAAGTTCTCCCACTTAAAACGATGAAAGAGGCCTGTAATTTTCATCATAGGTACACTTCAAATATGACAGACAAAATGAGAAAAAGAAATCCAGAAAATCACATTAAGGGATTTTTAATGAATTTATTTGCAAATTGGAATGGTGGAAATGGTGGAAAACAAGTATTTGGTCAATCACAAAAGTTTATCTCAATACTCTGTTATATACCCTTTTTTGGCAATGACAGATGTCAAACGTTTTCTGTAAGTCTTCACGAGGTTTTCACACACTGTTGCTGGTATTTTGGCCCATTCCCCCATGCAGATCTCCTCCAGACCAGTGATGTTTTGGGGCTGTTGCCGGGCAACACGGACTTTCAACTCCCTCCAAAGATTTTCTATGGGGTTGAGATCTGGAGACTGGCTTACGAAGCCACTCCTTCGTTGCCTGGGCGGTATGTTTGGGATCATTGTCATGCTGAAAGACCCAGCCACGTTTCATCTTCAATGCCCTTGCTGATGGAAGGAGGTTTTCACTCAAAATCTCACGATACATGGCCCCATTCATTCTTTCCTTTACACGGATCAGTCGTCATGGTCCCTTTGCAGAAAAACAGCCCCAAAGCATGATGTTTCCACCCCCATGCTTCACAGTAGGTATGGTGTTCTTTGGATGCAACTCAGCATTCTTTGTCCTCCAAACCCGACGAGTTGAGTTGTTACCAAAAAGTTATATTTTGGTTTCATCTGTCATTCTCCCAATCTTCTTCTGGATCATCCAAATGCTCTCTAACAAACGTCAGACAGGCCTGGACATGTACTGGCACTGCAGGATTTGAGTCCATGGCGGCGTAGTGTGTTACTGATGGTAGGCTTTGTTACTTTGGTCCCAGCTCTCTGCAGGTCATTCACTATGTCATGTTTTGTCTTATATTGTCTTGTCATTTTGCTTTTCCCTCTGTTCGTTTTCCCCCTGCTGGTCTTTTTAGGTTCGTTCCCCTTTTTCTCTCTCCCTTCCTCTCTCTCTTCTCTCTATCGTTCCGTTCCTGCTCCCAGCTGTCCCTATTCCCCTAATCAATCATTTAGTCTTCCCACACCTGTTCCCTATCTTTTTCCCTGATTAGAGTCCCTATTTCTCCTCTTGTTTTCCGTTTCTGCCCTGTCGGATCCTTGTCTATTGTTCACCGTGCTGTGTCTGTGTATCGCCCTGTCGTGTCGTGTTTCCCTCAGATGCTGCGTGGTGAGCAGGTGTCTGAGTCTGCTACGTTCAAGTGCCTTCCCGAGGCAACCTGCAGTTCATGATCGAGTCTCCAGTCTGTTCTCGTCATTACGAGTGGAATTGTGCTTTATGATTATATATTTACTTTACTGGATTAAAGACTCTGTTTTCGCCAAGTCGCTTTTGGGTCCTCATTCACCTGCATAACAGAAGGATCCGACCAAAGAATGGACCCAGCGACTACAGACGCTCGTAACACTGCCGTCGAGATCCAAGGAGCCATGCTCGGCAGACACGAGCAGGAATTGTCTGCTGCTCGCCATGCCGTGGAGAACCTGGCCGCTCAGGTTTCCGACCTCTCTGGACAGTTCCAGAGTCTTCGTCTCGTGCCACCTGTTACTTCCTGGCCTGCCGAGCCTCCGGAACCTAGGGTTAATAACCCACCTTGCTACTCCGGGCAGCCCACGGAGTGCCGCTCCTTTCTCACCCAGTGTGATATTGTGTTCTCTCTCCAACCCAACACATACTCTAGAGAGAGAGCTCGGGTTGCTTACGTCATTTCACTCCTTACTGGCCGGGCTCGAGAGTGGGGCACAGCTATCTGGGAGGCAAGGGCTGATTGCTCTAACAATTACCAGAACTTTAAAGAGGAGATGATTCGGGTTTTTGACCGTTCAGTTTTTGGTAGGGAGGCTTCTAGGGCCCTGGCTTCCCTATGCCAAGGTGATCGATCCATAACGGATTACTCTATTGAGTTTCGCACTCTTGCTGCCTCTAGTGAGTGGAACGAGCCGGCGCTGCTCGCTCGTTTTCTGGAGGGACTCCACGCAGTGGTTAAAGATGAGATTCTCTCCCGGGAGGTTCCTTCAAGTGTGGACTCTTTGATTGCTCTCGCCATCCGCATAGAACGACGGGTAGATCTTCGTCACCAGGCTCGTGGTAGAGAGCTCGCGTCAACGGTGTTTCCCTGCTCCGCATCGCAACCATCTCCCTCCTCTGGCTCAGAGACTGAGCCCATGCAGCTGGGAGGTATTCGCATCTCGACTAAGGAGAGGGAACGGAGGATCACCAACCGCCTGTGCCTCTATTGCGGACTTGCTGGACATTTTGTTAATTCATGTCCAGTAAAAGCCAGAGCTCATCAGTAAGCGGAGGGCTACTGGTGAGCGCTACTACTCAGGTCTCTCCATCTAGATCCTGTACTACTTTGTCGGTCCATCTACGCTGGACCGGTTCGGGTGCTACATGCAGTGCCTTGATAGACTCTGGGGCTGAGGGTTGTTTCATGGACGAAGCATGGGCTCGGAAACATGACATTCCTTTCAGAGAGTTAGACAAGCCTACGCCCATGTTCGCCTTAGATGGTAGTCATCTTCCCAGTATCAGATTTGAGACACTACCTTTAACCCTCACAGTATCTGGTAACCACAGTGAGACTATTTCTTTTTTGATTTTTCGTTCACCTTTTACACCTGTTGTTTTGGGTCATCCCTGGCTAGTATGTCATAATCCTTCTATTAATTGGTCTAGTAATTCTATCCTATCCTGGAACGTTTCTTGTCATGTGAAGTGTTTAATGTCTGCCATCCCTCCCGTTTCTTCTGTCCCCACTTCTCAGGAGGAACCTGGCGATTTGACAGGAGTGCCGGAGGAATATCATGATCTGCGCACGGTCTTCAGTCGGTCCCGAGCCAACTCCCTTCCTCCTCACCGGTCGTATGATTGTAGTATTGATCTCCTTCCGGGGACCACTCCTCCTCGGGGTAGACTATACTCTCTGTCGGCTCCCGAACGTAAGGCTCTCGAGGGTTATTTGTCTGTGTCTCTTGACGCCGGTACCATAGTGCCTTCTTCCTCTCCGGCCGGGGCGGGGTTTTTTTGTTAAGAAGAAGGACGGTACTCTGCGCCCCTGCGTGGATTATCGAGGGCTGAATGACATAACGGTTAAGAATCGTTATCCGCTTCCCCTTATGTCATCAGCCTTCGAGATTCTGCAGGGAGCCAGGTGCTTTACTAAGTTGGACCTTCGTAACGCTTACCATCTCGTGCGCATCAGAGAGGGGGACGAGTGGAAAACGGCGTTTAACACTCCGTTAGGGCATTTTGAGTACCGGGTTCTGCCGTTTGGTCTCGCCATGCGCCAGCTGTTTTTCAGGCATTAGTTAATGATGTTCTGAGAGACATGCTGAACATCTTTGTTTTTGTCTATCTTGACGATATCCTGATTTTTTCACCGTCACTCGAGATTCATGTTCAGCACGTTCGACGTGTTCTACAGCGCCTTTTAGAGAATTGTCTCTACGTGAAGGCTGAGAAGTGCTCTTTTCATGTCTCCTCCGTTACTTTTCTCGGTTCCGTTATTTCCGCTGAAGGCATTCAGATGGATTCCGCTAAGGTCCAAGCTGTCAGTGATTGGCCCGTTCCAAGGTCACGTGTCGAGTTGCAGCCCTTTCTAGGTTTCGCTAATTTCTATCGGCGTTTCATTCGTAATTTCGGTCAAGTTGCTGCCCCTCTCACAGCTCTTACTTCTGTCAAGACGTGTTTTAAGTGGTCCGGTTCCACCCAGGGAGCTTTTGATCTTCTAAAAGAACGTTTTACGTCCGCTCCTATCCTCGTTACTCCTGACGTCACTAGACAATTCATTGTCGAGGTTGACGCTTCAGAGGTAGGCGTGGGAGCCATTCTATCCCAGCGCTTCCAGTCTGACGATAAGGTTCATCCTTGCGCTTATTTTTCTCATCGCCTGTCGCCATCTGAACGCAACTATGATGTGGGTAACCGCGAACTGCTCGCCATCCGCTTAGCCCTAGGCGAATGGCGACAGTGGTTGGAGGGGGCGACCGTTCCTTTTGTCGTTTGGACAGACCATAAGAACCTTGAGTACATCCGTTCTGCCAAACGACTTAATGCTCGTCAAGCTCGTTGGGCGTTGTTTTTCGCTCGTTTCGAGTTTGTGATTTCTTACCGTCCGGGTAGCAAGAACACCAAGCCTGATGCCTTATCCCGTCTTTTTAGTTCTTCTGTGGCTTCTACTGATCCCGAGGGGATTCTTCCTTATGGGCGTGTTGTCGGGTTGACAGTCTGGGGAATTGAAAGACAGGTTAAGCAAGCACTCACGCACACTGCGTCGCCGCGCGCTTGTCCTAGTAACCTTCTTTTCGTTCCTGTTTCCACTCGTTTGGCTGTTCTTCAGTGGGCTCACTCTGCCAAGTTAGCTGGTCATCCCGGTGTTCGAGGCACTCTTGCGTCTATTCGCCAGCGCTTTTGGTGGCCGACTCAGGAGCGTGACACGCGCCGTTTCGTGGCTGCTTGTTCGGACTGCGCGCAGACTAAGTCAGGTAACTCTCCTCCTGCCGGTCGTCTCAGACCGCTCCCCATTCCTTCTCGACCATGGTCTCACATCGCCCTAGACTTCATTACCGGTCTGCCTTTGTCTGCGGGGAAGACTGTGATTCTTACGGTTGTCGATAGGTTCTCTAAGGTGGCACATTTCATTCCTCTCGCTAAACTTCCTTCCGCTAAGGAGACGGCACAAATCATCATCGAGAATGTGTTCAGAATTCATGGCCTCCCGTTAGACGCCGTTTCAGACAGAGGCCCGCAATTCACGTCACAGTTTTGGAGGGAGTTCTGTCGTTTGATTGGTGCGTCCGTCAGTCTCTCTTCCGGGTTTCATCCCCAGTCTAACGGTCAAGCAGAGAGGGCCAATCAGACGATTGGTCGCATACTACGCAGCCTTTCTTTCAGAAACCCTGCGTCTTGGGCAGAACAGCTCCCCTGGGCAGAATACGCTCACAACTCGCTTCCTTCGTCTGCTACCGGGTTATCTCCGTTTCAGAGTAGTCTGGGTTACCAGCCTCCTCTGTTCTCATCCCAGCTTGCCGAGTCCAGTGTTCCCTCCGCTCAAGCGTTTGTCCAACGTTGTGAGCGCACCTGGAGGAGGGTGAGGTCTGCACTTTGCCGTTACAGGGCACAGACTGTGAGAGCCGCCAATAAACGTAGGATTAAGAGTCCAAGGTATTGTTGCGGCCAGAGAGTGTGGCTTTCCACTCGCAACCTTCCTCTTACGACAGCTTCTCGTAAGTTGACTCCGCGGTTCATTGGTCCGTTCCGTGTCTCCCAGGTCATCAATCCTGTCGCTGTGCGACTGCTTCTTCCGCGGCATCTTCGTCGCGTCCATCCTGTCTTCCATGTCTCCTGTGTCAAGCCCTTTCTTCGCACCCCCGTTCGTCTTTCCCTCCCCCTCCCGTCCTTGTCAAGAGCGCACCTATTTACAAGGTACGTAGGATCATGGACATGCGTTCTCGGGGACGGGGTCACCAATACTTAGTGGATTGGGAGGGTTACGGTCCTGAGGAGAGGAGTTGGGTTCCGTCTCGGGACGTGCTGGACCGTTCACTTATTGATGATTTCCTCCGTTGCCGCCAGGATTCCTCCTCGAGTGCGCCAGGAGGCGCTCGGTGAGTGGGGGGTACTGTCATGTTTTGTCTTATATTGTCTTGTCATTTTGCTTTTCCCTCTGTTCGTTTTCCCCCTGCTGGTCTTTTAGGTTCGTTCCCCTTTTTCTCTCTCCCTTCCTCTCTCTCTTCTCTCTATCGTTCCGTTCCTGCTCCCAGCTGTTCCTATTCCCCTAATCAATCATTTAGTCTTCCCACACCTGTTCCCTATCTTTTTCCCTGATTAGAGTCCCTATTTCTCCCCTTGTTTTCCGTTTCTGCCCTGTCGGATCCTTGTCTATTGTTCACCGTGCTGTGTCTGTGTATCGCCCTGTCGTGTCGTGTTTCCCTCAGATGCTGCGTGGTGAGCAGGTGTCTGAGTCTGCTACGTTCAAGTGCCTTCCCGAGGCAACCTGCAGTTCATGATCGAGTCTCCAGTCTGTTCTCGTCATTACGAGTGGAATTGTGCTTTATGATTGTATATTTACTTTACTGGATTAAAGACTCTGTTTTCGCCAAGTCGCTTTTGGGTCCTCATTCACCTGCATAACACACTAGGTCCCCCCATGTGGTTCTGGGATTTTTGCTCACCGTTCTTGTGATCATTTTGACCCCACGGGGTGAGATCTTGCGCGGAGCTCCAGATCGAGTGGTATCAGTGGTCTTGTATGTCTTCCATTTCTTAATAATTGCTCCCACAGTTGATTTCTTCAAACCAAGCTGCTTACCTATTGCAGATTTAGTCTTCCCAGCCTGGTGCAGGTCTACAATTTTGTTTCTGGTGTCCTTTGACAGCTCTTTGGTCTTGGCCATAGTGGAGTTTGGAGTGTGACTTGAGGTTGTGGACAGGTCTTTTATACTGATAACAAGTTCAAACAGGTGCCATTAATACAGGTAACGATTGGAGGACAGAGGAGCCTCTTAAAGAAGAAGTTACAGGTCTGTGAGAGCCAGAAATCTTGCTTGTTTGTAGGTGACCAAATACTTATTTTCCACCATAATTTGCAAATAAATTCATTAAAAATCCTACAATGTGATTTTCTGGATTTTTTTCTCTCATTTTGTCTGTCATAGTTGAAGTGTACCTATGATGAAAATTACAGGCCTCTCTCATCTTTTTAAGTGGGAGAACTTGCACAATTGGTGGCTGACTAAATACTTTTTTGCCCCACTGTAATTCAGCTCTATCAATCTCCCACCCAGGGCTTATCTGCCATATACCCATCCAGGAGGCCACACAATTTACAGCTCAGCTCATAAACTATACAAAGCCTTCATGTATACAATGTTAAAACTTTATGCTCCCGCAATTTTATTTCTCCCCTGTAAAAAATTGCCCAGAGATATTAAAGGGGTGCAGGCAAACTTTGCTGGTATCGCTAGTATCGCTATGTTTTAATGGTGTCTATGAGGGCACTGCGGCCCACCAATCATCTGGGAAAGTCATTCTAAATGGGCTGAGAGCATTGCTCTGAAGGGCAAAGGGAGCACCCCGCCATATTGATTTCCCTGATGACAACAAAGCATTTAGGGTTAGGGCACAGTCATTGTTTCCCTTGTAATGCGAAGGGTCGTTTTAAGGACAGCATGCCTTTTAAGGTGAGCATATTACCAACTACAGCGAGGGAGAATAATCATTATTCCCCTTTAATTGGTTTCTTCAAATCCTCCTGTGGTTTTTAACGTGATGTGGAGGTTCTGGATTGCTCTGGGATGGGTGTTCTTCGTGATGTGTGTAGACATTATCTAAGCATTATCAAAGCCTCCTTCACTCATGCTGCCAAACATACCCTCGTAAAACTGACTATCCTACCGATCCTTGACTTCGGCGATGTCATTTACAAAATAACCTCCAACTGTCTATCACAGTGCCATCCGTTTTGTCACCAAAGCCCCATATACTTACTACTCACCACTGCGACCTGTACGCTCTCATTGGCTGGCCCTCGCTACATATTCATCGCCAAACCCACTGGCTCCAGGTCATCTATAAGTCTTTGCTTGGTAAAGCCCCACCTTATCTCAGCTCACTGGTCACCGTAGCAGCACCCACCTGTAGCACGCGCTCCAGCAGGTATATTTCATTGGTTATCCCCAAAGCCAACACCTCTTGTGGCCTCCTTTCCTTCCAGTTCTCTGCTGCCAATGACTGGAACGAACTGCAAAAATCACTGACGCTGGAGACTCATATCTCCCTCAGTAACTTTAAGCACCAGCTGTCTGAGCAGCTCACAGATCACTGCACATGTACATAGCCCATCTGTAAATAGCCCATCCAACTAACTCATCCCCATACTGTTATTTATTTTGCTCCTTTGTACCCCAGTATCTCTACTTGCACACTCATCTTCTGCACATCTATCACTCCAGTGTTTAATTGCTATATTGTAATTATTTCGCCACTATGGCCTATTTATTGCCTTACTTCCCTTATCCTACCTCATTTGCACACACTGTATATCAATGTTTTCTATTGTGTTATTGACTGTATTTTTGTTTATTCCATGTGTAACTTGGTTTATCTTGGCCAGGTTGCAGTTGTAAATGACAACTTGTTCTCAACTAGCCTACCTGGTTAAATAAAGGTGAAATATATATATATATATATATTTAAATCTGGTCAGACAAAAGACAATTTATTCAAAATCTGTATGATATTACAATACTACTGATTCTACTACCGCCATCTGAGGAGGAGAATTATGAAGCCAGCATTAGAAGGCCAAGTGTGTTTACCTTTCATGATGGTTCAGAGCTGCTCTCCATAAGGCTATAGATCAGTCTCATTGAGTCCAGGCCAGACAGAGTCAGAGACCAAGTGTCCATTGTGTTCTCTGTCACACTACTTACGATCTGTAGCACATCAGTGGAGACCATCTGCATGCAGCACATGGCAGTGGCCAGGGCACAGACGATGGTGGAGATGACATTCAGGGCGCACACACTAAACAGGAGCTCCTACAGGACCCAGGCAGAGGGAGAGAGGAAAGGGGCAGAGGGAGAGAGGGAAGGGGGAGGGAGAGAGGGAAGGGGGCGGGAGAGAGGGAAGGGGGCGGGAGAGAGGGGGGGCGGGAGAGAGGGAAGGGGGCAGGAGAGGGAGTCACATTTGAGGCACAGTGAGGAAAGGTAAGCAAATATTACAGCATGAGAACACAAGAGAGGAGATAAATATATAGAGGGAATAAATGAATAAGAGACGGACTGAAGGTGTCACAGACAATGGTGATGTCATTACCAAGGCGACACAGCACAGCAGGGACTAGCTAGCAGGGGAGAACTGCAGAGGAAGGATACAGTACATCATAACAGCAGAAAATCGCCCCTTAAATCTGAGAATGATCCAACCAGGAACACAGTCACCCTCATAGCTCAGCACTGCATTTTATGCAGCGCCATCCTCTCCCACTCAGTAAACCATGTGGGAATGAAGCAATATGAATCCCTGCCTGCCCTGACACTTCATGTCATAAAAGCCTGTTTACAGACAACTAGCTAAATGTAGCCCAAACTGTCTGCTTAGAAACCCCAGTCAGCAGCAATGCTTACAACCACAGGAACAGTCTAGAAGAAATGAAACACCCACACTGGTCATTAAAAACATTGTGTGAGTCTGACATTTACCCAAGCTCTCTTTTTATTTTGACATGTGTTCACCATTGGGAGGCAACGGATGTTGAAAATTGTTGAGGTTATAGCAATGGATTCCCATTGATATGACAGGTGAAATCTTTGATAACCTTGGTGTTCTTGCGACCAGAGAGCTCGAGACTCACACAGCCTTTCACAGATGCAGCCTACATTTGGCAGGTGAGGTCCCGAGTCTGTTAAACAGATCTTCTCTCAGTCAGTCCCTTTGAGAAACACATTGTGTGATGAGCAGGCAGCTTAAAGCTAACGCCTGCCTCTCTGGAGAGGAATGTGGAGGGGTCTTACAGAAATACTGTCAATTAGAACGTCTCATCAGCACCATGGACCATGGTAACCAACCAAGACCATGAACAGTGCCTTCTACTGTTGAGGTGTGATCTAATAGGACATCTCATCAGCACCACGGACCATGGTAACCAACCAAGACCATGAACAGTGCCTTCTACTGTTGAGGTGTGATATAATAGGACATCTCATCAGCACCACGGACCATGGTAACCAACCAAGACCATGAACAGTGCCTTCTACTGTTGAGGTGTGATATAATAGGACATCTCATCAGCACCACGGACCATGGTAACCAACCAAGACCATGAACAGTGCCTTCTACTGTTGAGGTGTGATATAATAGGACATCTCATCAGCACCACGGACCATGGTAACCAACCAAGACCATGAACAGTGCCTTCTACTGTTGAGGTGTGATATAATAGGACATCTCATCAGCACCACGGACCATGGTAACCAACCAAGACCATGAACAGTGCCTTCTACTGTTGAGGTGTGATATAATAGGACATCTCATCAGCACCACGGACCATGGTAACCAACCAAGACCATGAACAGTGCCTTCTACTGTTGAGGTGTGATATAATAGGACATCTCATCAGCACCACGGACCATGGTAACCAACCAAGACCATGAACAGTGCCTTCTACTGTTGAGGTGTGATATAATAGGACATCTCATCAGCACCACGGACCATGGTAACCAACCAAGACCATGAACAGTGCCTTCTACTGTTGGGGTGTGATATAATAGGACATCTCATCAGCACCACGGACCATGGTAACCAACCAAGACCATGAACAGTGCCTTCTACTGTTGAGGTGTGATATAATAGGACATCTCATCAGCACCACGGACCATGGTAACCAACCAAGACCATGAACAGTGCCTTCTACTGTTGGGGTGTGATATAATAGGACATCTCATCAGCACCACGGACCATGGTAACCAACCAAGACCATGAACAGTGCCTTCTACTGTTGGGGTGTGATATAATAGGACATCTCATCAGCACCACGGACCATGGTAACCAACCAAGACCATGAACAGTGCCTTCTACTGTTGGGGTGTGATATAATAGGACATCTCATCAGCACCACGGACCATGGTAACCAACCAAGACCATGAACAGTGCCTTCTACTGTTGGGGTGTGATATAATAGGACATCTCGTCAGCACCACGGACCATGGTAACCAACCAAGACCATGAACAGTGCCTTCCACTGTTGAGGTGTGATATAATAGGACATCTCATCAGCACCACGGACCATGGTAACCAACCAAGACCATGAACAGTGCCTTCTACTGTTGAGGTGTGATATAATAGGACATCTCATCAGCACCACGGACCATGGTAACCAACCAAGACCATGAACAGTGCCTTCCACTGTTGGGGTGTGATATAATAGGACATCTCATCAGCACCACGGACCATGGTAACCAACCAAGACCATGAACAGTGCCTTCTACTGTTGAGGTGTGATATAATAGGACATCTCATCAGCACCACGGACCATGGTAACCAACCAAGACCATGAACAGTGCCTTCCACTGTTGAGGTGTGATATAATAGGACATCTCATCAGCACCACGGACCATGGTAACCAACCAAGACCATGAACAGTGCCTTCTACTGTTGAGGTGTGATATAGTAGGACATCTCATCAGCACCACGGACCATGGTAACCAACCAAGACCATGAACAGTGCCTTCCACTGTTGAGGTGTGATATAATAGGACATCTCATCAGCACCACGGACCATGGTAACCAACCAAGACCATGAACAGTGCCTTCCACTGTTGAGGTGTGATATAATAGGACATCTCATCAGCACCACGGACCATGGTAACCAACCAAGACCATGAACAGTGCCTTCTACTGTTGAGGTGTGATATAGTAGGACATCTCATCAGCACCACGGACCATGGTAACCAACCAAGACCATGAACAGTGCCTTCTACTGTTGAGGTGTGATATAATAGGACATCTCATCAGCACCACGGACCATGGTAACCAACCAAGACCATGAACAGTGCCTTCTACTGTTGAGGTGTGATATAATAGGACATCTCATCAGCACCACGGACCATGGTAACCAACCAAGACCATGAACAGTGCCTTCTACTGTTGAGGTGTGATATAGTAGGACATCTCATCAGCACCACGGACCATGGTAACCAACCAAGACCATGAACAGTGCCTTCCACTGTTGGGGTGTGATATAATAGGACATCTCGTCAGCACCACGGACCATGGTAACCAACCAAGACCATGAACAGTGCCTTCTACTGTTGGGGTGTGATATAATAGGACATCTCGTCAGCACCACGGACCATGGTAACCAACCAAGACCATGAACAGTGCCTTCTACTGTTGAGGTGTGATATAATAGGACATCTCATCATGAACAGTGCCTTCCACTGTTGAGGTGTGATATAATAGGACATCTCATCAGCACCACGGACCATGGTAACCAACCAAGACCATGAACAGTGCCTTCTACTGTTGAGGTGTGATATAATAGGACATCTCATCAGCACCACGGACCATGGTAACCAACCAAGACCATGAACAGTGCCTTCTACTGTTGAGGTGTGATATAGTAGGACATCTCATCAGCACCACGGACCATGGTAACCAACCAAGACCATGAACAGTGCCTTCCACTGTTGAACAGGTGTGATATAATAGGACATCTCATCAGCACCACGGACCATGGTAACCAACCAAGACCATGAACAGTGCCTTCTACTGTTGGGGTGTGATATAATAGGACATCTCGTCAGCACCACGGACCATGGTAACCAACCAAGACCATGAACAGTGCCTTCTACTGTTGAGGTGTGATATAGTAGGACTGCAAGCTTAAAGGCCAGTGTTTTCTTGTTCAGGTTGCATGGTCAAGAAAAACTCCTGTCCCGAAAGCAATCTTCTATAAGGTTGGTATGTGGAGTACTTCAACGCAGCTTAACAATAGTAGCACCATTGTAAATGAGCACGGAACAAGAGGGAACCATCTCTCTGCCTAGTCTCTAGGTAAGGTGATAATAGCCCCCTGAAGAGGTGTCTGTGTTCCAAGGTTATGCACTGACACAAGATGATTTATTGAATTCTCAGCAAGAATAAATATGCATACTAGTGAAATTGAACCCCATGCAACCTGAAAATAGGCTCTTGATTTCATTCCATGTTGCTTTTCTTTGTTACTTGGCTAGACTTCAAGGTGAAATTCTAAGCCGGTAAATGTCCTCACCCATACATTGCTTTTTCTAATAGCGATCTTCAGGCATTCTGATCATGTGGATACTGAATAGGGAGAAATGCACAGCCTGAGCTAACCACAGCGAGGACCACAAATTGCCATGGTATTTTACTCTCATTCTAAATACTATGTTTACATTTTCAAACAGACAATAGAGAGCTATTATGGATCAACAATGTTTGTTTGGAACACAGTGTTATTTCCTAGTGATATTCACTGTACATACTAGTACCACAGTATGGCATAGTGTCATTGTAGCTTTGGAGAGAGATTTGACAAGCAGAGTAGACAGACCTTTAAGTCAAACAAGAGGCAGATCTGTCACTTCTGGCCTTCAACTATGTCCTATCACTTCCCTGTCTGGCCTCATATGATCAAACCCTAACACGCATACAGGATCATGTTATTAGTTCTGACTCAGCCACTTTGTTTGACACTTGGGAACAAAGTGCTAGCTTGGCAGAAATGCTCCTGTGTACCTAGAGAGGTGAATAATACATGGACATTGGTACTTCAGTATAAACATGCATAGTAACTCTTTTCAAAGAGGAGACATTTTGTTTATTTTCCTTTGCATTATATCTTGTTTGAGGTGTTGACACAGCTGATTTCTCCTCATCTTTTTGGGATACCTTCCTGTTCCATGCCTTGCTAGTCACACAAACCCAATCCAGATACTGGGAGCCACAGGAGAACCATGTCCTCATTCAGCGTAGCCTATTTCATTATTCAGTTCTCTTTGCAGTGTTGCATCACCTTGTGCATCAAATCTACCAAACAAACTGGCATCCATGGTGAGTTCGAATGGCTCACTCCGGGGAAAGGAATAGAGAGAAGAGGATGCCGAATGAATCATTCTAGAGCTTCACTTACCATTTCAAAGAGAGAGAGAAAAATACACTGAGATCTAGGCATTGAATATGTACTGTACATGTCATTAACCAGTCTCATCAAATGCAGAATGTGAAATAAAAAAGTATAGATTGGAAATCAAGTTTTGAATGTGGAGTTTCTGGTAGAATGTTATTGTTGTTTTTTTGCTGTGCGAAATCATGCTGTTGCTTTGTGAAGAAAGATAAGTGTGCATAGCTTATACATGTACATTAAATCGTACATTCATAAAGCAAAGAATAAAAACTACCCTTCATGAGTCATGGGCTATATTGAATATAATGACTTGTAAGTGTTTCTACATACGTACATTTCTGTATTATTATACTTTTTTTGTGTTTTGTATTTTAGCCCCTTTATCTCTCCAATTTTGTGATAATCCTCGCTGCAACTCCCCAACTGGCCCGGGAGAGGCAAAGGTCGCGTCATGCGTCCTCTGAAACATGACCCGCCAAACCGCACTCCTTAACACCCGCCAGCTTAACCCAGAAGCCAGTCGCACCAATGTGTCGGAGGAAACGCCATTCAACTGACAACCGAGGTCAGCCAGCAGGCGCCCAGCCCGCCACAAGGAGTCACTAGAGCGCGGTGAGTCAAGTAAAGTCCTCCCGGCCAAACCTTCCCCTAACCCGGACGAAGCTGGGCCAATTGTGCGCCGCCCTATGGGACTCCCGGTCACGGCTGGTTGTGACACAGCCTGGGAACGAACCCGGGTCGATGCAGTGCCTTAGACCACTGTGCCCCCGTATTTCCTGTATTTTATTGGATTGAGAATCATTGAAAAATGTACAGGTGAAAACACTGTACACAACTTATCTGGTAATTAAAGCTCTGCCTTTTCCTACCAAGGAAAATTAGGAAAACCAGCTACAGTGCAGGAAATATAGGTCTGAACACACGCATTTGGGCTATGGCAACACACTGTAAATCATATCTTTATAAACACAAAATATAACTACATATTATTGTTCCATTTTCATGGGTTTTGGGGCGATCCTAAAACACAGACAGCACATTTGTGTTGTAGCTGTGTTGTATACATCTGCCTCGCAGATGTGAGAAGAAATATTACTTGTGTGTGTTTTCCCTGGCGACTAACATTTGCATATTGACATGGTAAATCATGACAGGATACCAACTGTAAAAATACCTTGAAGGAAGCTGTTAATAAGGTGTTCATACAGAGTTGAACCTCCCTGAACACAACAGCCCTGCCTGCGTACCTGGAGCCAGGCTGGGGTCAGGAGCTCCACTGCCAAGGTTACACACCCCGCCTTCACTCAGGAACCCACACATTAACTGAATCCTCGTTCCACACTCATTACTCATGGCTTTAGGCAATGACAGGTTAAAATTCAGGAAGAGGAATGTGATTTGAAGCACTGTGAATGAAACCAATACCTCTGGAGTATAAGTATTACAATATCTATTGGGACATGAACCTATTTCGGTTTTTACACGTTCTGGTTTGAAATGGGTAGTTAACTGTGAACTACATTGATACACCAAAGTGGTGACACACATTCTATGCATATAACTGACTTGTAAAGTTCAATTTAAAAAAAATCTATGTTGTGTATTGGAGGGACGTTTCGAGGCAGACAGCAGCAGTATTACTTAATATTAATATCTAGACAGAGGATAACGGAGAGCCATGATGGCCATTGCTTTATGTGCCATCTGACATAACTCACCCTATCTGACTTCCTTAGCACATAATACAGTTTTATAGTGTCCATTCTGACATCTTTTTAATGGTCTATGATCATGATGACTAACAGGGTTGGATCTTTCCTCTTTCATACCCATGCTTCATTTTAAAGGGACTTTTATTTAGTTATCAATGTCTTATAATCAATCAGTGGCATGAAATGAAAGCATTGGAACACTGTAACCCAATAAAGATGTAGTGGCATATAGATCACCATGCTGACAGAAGGCTTTTCAGTTTATATCGTCTCCAGAGATCATGAACTGAGCGAACTGGCAAAGCCAAGCTGACAGACCATGCAATTAATATGACTAAGAGCTATGTGTGGATTAGAAGACAAATGAGGTTGCCATTCTCAGTTTCCTGTTCTACTCATCTGAGCCTATACGTTTCCACTTGTGTTTTACATTGTCTGTGTATCAGCTAAGCTCCCACGACTTGTTATTCATTACACCGAGGTACACCAGTACAGAGTAGGAGAATATTTCAGCTTGAAGAAGTTCGGAGGATCAAGTTATATGGACGACATAACATAATGGGAATCCTTTCCTAAGAACAAGGCTATATAGTACACATCAAAGAAGAAATGGTGTAACATACACGTACCTGTCTAGTCACACACACGCACACACACACACACACACTCTCACACTTTCACCTACCTTGAGGTGTTGGCGTATGGTGTCGCAGTCGCTCAGTGGGTTCAGTTTGAGCGTCTCTCCTAGGTTGTTGCAGCTGGAGCTCTGGTGCTGCAGTTCACAGCACACACACACACCGTCACTGTCAAACTTGATCTGGGGGAGAGAAAGGACACACACACACACCGTCACTGTCAAACTTGATCTGGGGGAGAGAAAGGACAGGGGTAAGTAAAGGGGCTATTGGATATCAGTGAGAACTCACTGTACTTTTTCCCCACATTTGATAATGTTACAACAAACCTTAGCGCTGTGTCTCCTCTTCCTACATTTGCATAAAGCAGAATCTTAATGCTTCTCTATGATGGAGATCAGACGTGCACCTCTGTCTCTGCCCGCTCTGATACTTTCCTTGCCAGAATACACTCTTAGCACCGTTTTTTCTATCTAGAACCTAAAAGTTTTTTTGGGCTGTCCCCATAGGAGAACCCTTTGAAGAACCCTTTTTGGTTCCATGTAGTACCATTTCCATAGAGGGTTCTACATGGAACCAAAAATCGTTCTCCCTGGAACCAAAAAGGGTTCTCTAACATGATAGAGGAATCTACAGTGCAGGAGGATTACATAACAGTGAGTTGTAAGGCAGAGTTAACAGGGGGAGGATCTTGAGGTGCTGCTACAACTACTAACTATGTGACCCAGATTGTAAGGAGGCAGGACGTGAACCTACCCATCATGGGTTAATTGCATGGGGGAGTGAAGTCCATTAATATTTCAGTCATAGCGGGGTATATATGGTCTCCAAGGAGCCGTGTACAGTAGTAAAGGGAACTGGGAAAAGGCATTTCGTCTCGTATGCTAATCACTCAGTCAGCAGTAGTGAAGTCCTGCTGGTGAAAATGACAGATCTCTGGACCATTGTTCTAGCCTGGCTCTATACTCAACACACTATGAGGAACGCAAGCTCTACAGGGCAAAATATCGCTCGCTCACTCTCTCTCTCTCTCTCTCTCTCTCTCTCACGCTCTCTCTCTCTCTCTCTCTCTCTCTCTCTCTCTCTCTCTCTCTCTCTCTCCTGCTCTCTCACTCATTCTCCTACTGCTCTCTCACCTGCTCTCTCTCCTGCTCTCTCACTCTCTCTCTCCTGCTCTCTCACTCTCTCTCTCCTGCTCTCCTGCTCTCTCTCGCTATTCTCTTGTGCTCTCTCCCTCTCACCTGCTCTCTCTCCTGCTCTCTCTCGCTATTCTCTTGTGCTCTCTCTCTCTCTCTCTCTCTCTCTCTCTCTCTCTCTCTCTCTCTCTCTCTCTCTCTCTAACTCACACGGTGGAGATCCTTGGAGGAAGTAGACTCATGTGTGTAGATGCATGATGTGGTGACCATGTTTGCATGTTCCTCATGCCCCAGCAGACCAGACGGCACACAGGGGGTCTTGCAGTATGTCAGTGCCATATGAATGAACAATTAGATTAGAATATCTAAGTCTGTAGAGCAGCACAGCCATTGCAGTGTTGTTTTCATTTTGAAAATCTATTCATGCATTGCTTTCATTTAATGGTGCAGTGTATGACAAGCTCTCTATTTCTGCATATTTCTACGTTTTGGGTGTGAAACGGCGCGTGAAACAGTGATTTGAACGTCTGATGTCAAAAGACACAACCAGAGAGGTAATCTACCAGCCTTAGCCACGTGAGCACTCCGCATAGGACCCATCATGCATTTCACCAGCCCATCCAAGATAGGCTTGATGAGACAAGTGGTTTGTCATTAGCCCAGAGAACCACCACCACCACCACCACCAACGAAGCAAAGCCTTCCAGTTCCCACACACAATGAGAACACCTCCTGCTCTGCTCTGGTTCCTGCTTTCCGTTCCAGAAGCAGTGAACAATCTATTTACACAGACAAAAACTGCATGAAAGTGGTTGATCCTTTCCAAAAGAATGTGGGATGCCCTCTAAACTAGTTATGCCATACTGAACAGATTATGCACCTCGCCTGAACCAAATGCATCCTCAGGGAATGCTACGGTTTGTCCTCGCAATACACTGGAACTCTACCAGGTAGGCCAGCAGTCCTGATGGGGATTTTAGTGTACATCATGTGCAGGGCACTAGTGATGCCTGTCACATCCTCCCCCCTCCCTCCATCCTCCATCACGTTCAGATTCAGAAAACCTCAATGTGTTCAATGATGCAATTCATTTTGCAGCAATCACAATGCATACAGGTTAAATCCCATATTTAAAAGCAATAACATCAGAATAGCAAAGGATATTTACACAGAAGTCGGACGGATAGACAGGCTCCCTGAGAAAGAAGTCTGGTTCTCCTCCGCTCTGCAGATCGTTCCTCTTCACAGAAGCGCCCTTCTACGGGCCCCAACACATTGCATCCCAACTCGTGTCACCCGTCCCTAGTGTTGATGACGGGTGTAAAACATCTTGACAAACGTCTTGAGATGTAATGCCACGACCAAGCTACATTGGGCATTCATAAAACAAGGGCTTTAATATCAACTTCCTGGAAGTGATTCAAGGAGAAGGCTTAGGCAGTGTGTCACAGGGAGTGGAGTAGTGCCATGCTAAAACTGATGACACACTCTCTGTGTGACCTGGTCCTGTGAATCATTACGTCACTCCGGCAACAATACCATTTACGAAGATAAGTTTCAAGTTGAGTCAACAGCTCAGTATTACATTCATGGACTTCTAATGTATACATGATTTTGATTTATTCACTATGCAAGATGGAGGCAGTTGACATTGATGTTGATGGTGATGAAATAACCCAGTTGGCTGGACTGTACAGGTGAATTACAGCTAACTGGAGAAAGGTCACCTCAGGAGCCTGGATGGAATAATAGATAGTCCTTACTTATTCACGCTCTCTTATTACTGCATAAGGAATGGAAATGAATTCAATAAAGCCTAGCAGTGTTTATGTATCCACTGCAAAGCCTGCAAACAATGCCAGAGTGTTTAATTGATTAGACCAACTAAATTAGAATTCCCTTGTGATTAATGTGGCTAGAATAGCAGATCCTCAGTGTAATTACCAACAGCAGTCATGTGAGGGGAACCATCCTCAGTTTAACTACTACGATGATTCGCTTTCCTCTTTCCCCTTTCTGCTTGACAGATATGTGTTATTTCCAATGTTCTATAATAATAAGAATTAAAACATTCGTTTTTTGCAAAGAGATGGATTGAATCAATAAAATTAAAGTCTAGTTGTCGTTGCCTCGCCTGCTACTGGGTCTGTCTGTGATACCGGGTCTGTCTGTGTTACTAGGTCTGTCTGTGTTACTAGGTATGTCTGTGATACCGGGTCTGTCTGTGTTACTAGGTCTGTCTGTGTTACTAGGTCTGTCTGTGTTACTAGGTATGTCTGTGCTACTAGGTCTGTCTGTGCTACTAGGTCTGTCTGTGCTACTAGGTCTGTCTGTGTTACTAGGTATGTCTGTGCTACTAGGTCTGTCTGTGCTACTAGGTCTGTCTGTGCTACTAGGTCTGTCTGTGCTACTAGGTCTGTCTGTGTTACTAGGTATGTCTGTGTTACTAGGTCTGTCTGTGTTACTGGGTCTGTCTGTGCTACTAGGTCTGTCTGTGCTACTAGGTCTGTCTGTGCTACTAGGTCTGTCTGTGCTACTGGGTCTGTCTGTGCTACTGGGTCTGTCTGTGCTACTGGGTCTGTCTGTGTTACTAGGTCTGTCTGTGCTACTGGGTCTGTCTGTGCTACTAGGTCTGTCTGTGCTACTGGGTCTGTCTGCGCTACTAGGTCTATCGGTACTATTCGGTCTGTCTGTGCTACTGAGTCTGTCTGTGTAACTAGGTGTGTCTGTGTTACTAGGTCTGTCTGTCTGTGTTACTAGGTTTGTCTGTGTTACTAGGTCTGTATGTGTTACTAGGTCTGTCTGTGCTACTGGGTCTGTCTGTGCTACTGGGTCTGTCTGTGCTACTGGGTCTGTCTGTGCTACTGGGTCTGTCTGTGCTACTGACTGTCTGTGCTACTGACTGTCTGTGCTACTGCGTCCGTCTGTGCTACTGACTGTCTGTGCTACTGGGTCTGTCTGTGCTACTGGGTCTGTCTGTGTTACTGGGTCTGTCTGTGCTACTGGGTCTGTCTGTGCTACTGACTGTCTGTGCTACTGCGTCCGTCTGTGCTACTGACTGTCTGTGTTACTGGGTCTGTCTGTGCTACTGGGTCTGTCTGAGTTACTAGGTATGTCTGTGTTACTGGGTCTGTCTGTGCTACTGGGACTGTCTGTGCTACTGACTGTCTGTGCTACTGGGTCCGTCTGTGCTACTGACTGTCTGTGCTACTGAGTCTGTCTGTGCTACTGAGTCTGTCTGTGCTACTGGGTATGTCTGTGTTACTGGGTCTGTCTGTGCTACTGGGTCTGTCTGTGCTACTGGGTCTGTCTGTGCTACTGACTGTCTGTGCTACTGCGTCCGTCTGTGCTACTGACTGTCTGTGTTACTGGGTCTGTCTGTGCTACTGGGTCTGTCTGAGTTACTAGGTATGTCTGTGTTACTGGGTCTGTCTGTGCTACTGGGACTGTCTGTGCTAATGACTGTCTGTGCTACTGGGTCCGTCTGTGCTACTGACTGTCTGTGCTACTGAGTCTGTCTGTGCTACTGGGTATGTCTGTGCTACTGGGACTGTCTGTGCTACTGGGTCTGTCTGTGCTACTGACTGTCTGTGCTACTGGGTCCGTCTGTGCTACTGACTGTCTGTGCTACTGGGTCTGTCTGTGCTTCTGGGTATTTCTGTGCTTCTGGGTCTGTCTGTGTTACTGGCTCTGTCTGTGCTACTGGGTCTGTCTGAGTTACTAGGTATGTCTGTGTTACTGGGTCTGTCTGTGCTACTGGGACTGTCTGTGCTACTGACTGTCTGTGCTACTGGGTCCGTCTGTGCTACTGACTGTCTGTGCTACTGAGTCTGTCTATGCTACTGGGTATGTCTGTGCTACTGGGACTGTCTGTGCTACTGGGTCCGTCTGTGCTACTGACTGTCTGTGCTACTGGGTCTGTCTGTGCTACTGGGTCTGTCTGTGCTACTGGGTCTGTCTGTGCTACTGGGTCTGTCTGTGCTACTGGGTCTGTCTATGCTACTGGGTCTGTCTGTGCTACTGACTGTCTGTGCTACTAGGTCTGTGCTATTGGGTCTGTCTGTGCTACTGGGTCTGTCTGTGTTACTAGGTCTGTCAGTGCTTCTGGGTCTGTCTGCGTTACTGGGCTGTCTATGCTACTGACTGTCTGTGCTACTGGGTCTGCCTGTGCTTCTGTGTCTGTCTGTGCTATTGAGTCTGTCTGTGTTACTGGGTATGTCTGTGTTACTAGGTCTGTCTGTACTCCTGGGATTGTCTGTGCTACTGACTGTCTGTGCTACTGGGATTGTCTGTGCTACTGACTGTCTGTGCTACTGGGTCCATCTGTGCTACTGACTGTCTGTGCTCCTGGGTCTGTCTGTGCCACTGACTGTCTGTGCTACTGGGTCTGTCTGTGCTACTGGGTCTGTCTGTGCTTTTGGGTATTTCTGTGCTTCTGGGTCTGTCTGTGTTACTGGCTCTGTCTATGCTACTGGGTCTGTCTGTGCTTCTGGGTCTGTTTGTGCTTCTGGCTATGTCTGTGTTACTGGTTCTGTCTATGCTACTGGGTCTGTCTATGCTACCGGGTCCGTCTGTGCCACTGACTGTCTGTGCTACTGGGTCTGTCTGTGCTACTGGGTCTGTCTGTGCTTCTGGGTATTTCTGTGCTTCTGGGTCTGTCTGTGTTACTGGCTCTGTCTATGCTACTGGGTCTGTCTATGCTACTGGGTCTGTCTGTGCTACTGACTGTCTGTGCTACTAGGTCTGTGCTATTGGGTCTGTCTGTGCTACTGGGTCTGTCTGTGTTACTAGGTCTGTCAGTGCTTCTGGGTCTGTCTGTGTTACTGGGCTGTCTATGCTACTGACTGTCTGTGCTACTGGGTCTGCCTGTGCTTCTGTGTCTGTCTGTGCTATTGAGTCTGTCTGTGTTACTGGGTATGTCTGTGTTACTAGGTCTGTCTGTACTACTGGGATTGTCTGTGCTACTGACTGTCTGTGCTACTGACTGTCTGTGCTACTGGGTCTGTCTGTGCTTCTGGGTCTGTTTGTGTTCTGGGTATGTCTGTGTTACTGGTTCTGTCTATGCTACTGGGTCTGTCTATGCTACCGGGTCTGTCTGTGTTACTGGGTCATCTGTCTGTGCTACTGAGTCTGTCTATGCTATTGGGTCTCTCTGTGTTACTGGGTATGTCTGTGATTGGTGCTGGGGCAGACTGAAGCAGGGGAGAGAGATGGTAGAATGGGGCCATATTATGGTAAGGGGAATGCAGAATATCCTGTGGAGCCGACTACAGTGCTGATACAACCCCACACAACACAGTGGTCACTGAACAGAGTAGGTAGGCTAGGGGCTTGAGCTGTTGTTCTGCTATAAGTAATCCCTTCATAGCCATCCATCTATTCAGCACACACAATACACATATACAAGCACACTGCGCTACTCAGAGCTGGAGCCATGTAGAGAAGTACGCTATTCAAATATTTGTTTTCGTTTTTAATCCCCCAAAAGCTATTCATTATTTATAGCTTATTAAACACTAATTAAATGAGTCCAGAATTTATGGATTTCAGTATTTTCTTTTACAGAGAAAACCCTTTTAGAGGACTTTGAGAGCTGTGATTTTCTATGCCCTAACAGCAGGAACTTTACTCTTGTCATGAGTCTATAGATTCATGTAATCTATGCTAGTATGAGGTATGCAACTCCTTCCCCAGCCTGATCCTGACACATACGTTGTGCCACACCATCTGAAAACGGGAAGCTCTGTGAATTTGACTCAGGAACAGAAATTAAACCTGCCGCAGACAGCAGACAAATTGAAAGCGCTCTCTCCCCAGACGGCGGATTATTATGTTTTTCTTAATAATTAAACTATGAGCTCCAGTGGGTAATCAGACAGACAAACGGCACTGAGCCCTACTATTAAGAAGGACGTAGGAGTGGCTGGTGTTATGTATTTATTTTCACTGTGAGCTGGGTGGGTGGGGCGGTGCTCTGCACACTGATTCAACTGGTGTGTGAGACTGACGGATCCCAGACAGGCTAGGGCCTTTCAACACCAGGTGCCACAACTCCTTCATATGAACAGGGGCCCCACCGCATCCACCGGCCCCTGTTAAGATGGGAGAGATAGGGAACCAGTACTGGCCCCTGTAGATGGGAGAGATAGGGAACCAGTACTGGCCCCTGTAGATGGGAGAGATAGGGCACATGCAGGGGGGACATAGGGGGTAGAGGGGCAGGGCACTGGTCTCTCACCAGCTGACAGTCCTCCAGAGAGTTGACCAACTGAGCATTCTGGCAGGACAGGATGGAGCCAGCCAGGTTGAGCATCACACACACCGCCGACAGCAGCATGAAGAAGGTGATCTGTGGAGAGACAGAGTAGAGACGTTGAGATTTATAGAGCAACAGTAGACCCGCACAATACAGCCATAACATCATGTCCTCTAGGAAATATATCACCAGTTGATTTAATGATCATGTTGTCTTGTGGTAGGCAGCAATGTGTTTTTTTATGCATGGTTACAGTGAGAGGGAAGGCTTCACCAATCAATATTGACTGATTGACTGATTACAATGACTAATAAGGGGGAGGAAAAGGCAGCAGATGATCACAGAAATCAATAACCCTTTTTCTCAAACAAATTAAGTCCATCTAAGATAAACTTAATCTAACCCATGGATAACCCACCTGCTCAGAGGTTAAGAGCACAAACACCACGCATGCATATTGACATTTGACAGACCAACTCTTTACATTGCTCCTAGTAACACTGTCCCTTATAGTTACAGGACTGTCCTTGACATATATTTTCTCACAATGCCTTTCGTATCTAGTGTCACCTGAAGACCTAAAGTCCTGATGAAGGATGGTCGGGTAGAGGAACCAATCTCCTCCTAATTCCTCAGCCCAACTCCAATCAACACTACTGCTTCCCTACAGCCTGATAGATCTCTTCTGTGGCAATTTCCCCCCTCTCTGCACTGTCACCAGAGTGGCTACCTCCATGTTCCCCCTCTCGTCTCCCATTAAAAACAATTATTTTTATTTTATAGCTGACAGTCCCAGGAAATACATCCTGTGAGGAGAAATAGAGTGAACATTTGGGCTCCTTTAAATCACAGTTCAAGTGTAATAGAATGGGTTTAAAGCCGTGAGAGGCCTCTGCCAGTAGATTACAAGGCAGAGCCGGATCCTGTATATCAGGCCTGGACTTCGTCCATACATACTGTAGCCTGTTTGATTTACAGCCCTGGTCCTGGTGCTGCACCCGATGGAACATTAACCCAGACGGGAGGGCCAGGAGGCAGGGGAGGGACACAGGGGACACCAGCCCAGCCTGGGGGTGGGAGGGAAGTGGGAGGGGAGGACAAGACACATTTACTGAGAAAGAGGTTGAAAAACAGACACATGTACAGATGGAGAGGAGGAGAGAGAGCGAGGGAACGAAGGAGGAACAGAGGGAGAGATGGTGTAAACAGATGGAGAGATACTTTTAAATGCTTTTCACCATGGCAGGAAATTGTAGGATTGAAAGGTTGATCGGCACAGTCCGATGGAGGTAGACCACTATATCAGAGGAGAAACACACTACCCCAGGCATTATTCCTTGGCTGTGTGCCCTTGGAGGAAATGCCTGGGGTACTGACACTGACAGTAACTGGTTGTCAGTAGAAATATGACTACATCCAACCAACTCCATGTCTTTTCAATATGAACTATGACGTAATAGCCAATAAGGGGTTGTGACGGCTACAGAGATGGTGGTTTCAGTTGGACTTTAAGACTCAGGTCTTTAAGACTCAATTCAGCTGCTACGAATCTATGAATTTAAACTAAAACATGAGGAGGGACAGAGAAAACAGTTTGAAAGGAAGAGTTAGATCAGAAGATCAGAGAAATAACATAGAATATTTGTGTGTCCATAGGGTGGTTTCCCAGACACAGACTATGCCAAATCTGGGAAAAGTATTTTGGAAAGGTGTTTTTTTGGTCCAGGACTAGGCTTCATTTGTGTCCTGGAAACTGCCCCTGTATGTATATGTGTACTCTCTGCCCCTGTATGTATACGTGTACTCTCTGCCCCTGTATGTATACGTGTACTCTCTGCCTCTGTATGTATACGTGTACTCTCTGCCTCTGTATGTATACGTGTACTCTCTGCCTCTGTATGTATATGTGTACTCTCTGCCCCTGTATGTATATGTGTACTCTCTTGCCCTGTATGTATATGTGTACTCTCTGCCCCTGTATGTATACGTGTACTCTCTGCCTCTGTATGCATACGTGTACTCTCTGCCTCTGTATGTATACGTGTACTCTCTGCCCCTGTATGTATATGTGTACTCTCTGCCTCTGTATGTATATGTGTACTCTCTGCCTCTGTATGTATATGTGTACTCTCTGCCTCTGTATGTATATGTGTACTCTCTGCCTCTGTATGTATATGTGTACTCTCTGCCTCTGTATGTATATGTGTACTCTCTGCCTCTGTATGTATGTGTACTCTCTGCCTCTGTATGTATATGTGTACTCTCTGCCTCTGTATGTATATGTGTACTCTCTGCCTCTGTATGTATATGTGTACTCTCTGCCTCTGTATGTATATGTGTACTCTCTGCCTCTGTATGTATATGTGTACTCTATGCCTCTGTATGTATATGTGTACTCTCTGCCTCTGTATGTATATGTGTACTCTCTGCCTCTGTATGTATATGTGTACTCTCTGCCTCTGTATGTATATGTGTACTCTCTGCCTCTGTATGTATATGTGTACTCTCTGCCTCTGTATGTATATGTGTACTCTCTGCCTCTGTATGTATATGTGTACTCTCTGCCTCTGTATGTATATGTGTACTCTCTGCCCCTGTATGTATATGTGTACTCTCTGCCTCTGTATGTATATGTGTACTCTCTGCCTCTGTATGTATATGTGTACTCTCTGCCTCTGTATGTATATGTGTACTCTCTGCCTCTGTATGTATATGTGTACTCTCTGCCTCTGTATGTATATGTGTACTCTCTGCCTCTGTATGTATATGTGTACTCTCTGCCTCTGTATGTATATGTGTACTCTCTGCCTCTGTATGTATATGTGTACTCTCTGCCTCTGTATGTATATGTGTACTCTCTGCCTATGTATGTATATGTGTACTCTCTGCCTCTGTATGTATATGTGTACTCTCTGCCTCTGTATGTATATGTGTACTCTCTGCCCCTGTATGTATATGTGTACTCTCTGCCTCTGTATGTATATGTGTACCCTTATGCACTTTTCATTTCTAGCTTGAAACGTGCATGAGGGTGTTTAAACACGGATCATAAAGTGCACCTGTATTTCCATGTTGATATGTTAATTAACCTTGGATTGTCACATCACTGAATGTGTGTGTGTGTGTGTGTGTGTGTGTGTGTGTGTGTGTGTGTGTGTGTGTGTGTGTGTGTGTGTGTGTGTGTGTGTGTGTGTGTGTGTGTGTGTGTGTGTGTGTGTGTGTGTGTGTGTGTGTGTGTGTGTGTGTGTGTGTGTGTGTGTGTGTGTTACTAAACTGCCATATGGTAAGAAAAGACACACTGCTTTAGATGTTCACCTTCAGAGAGACTGTGACGGTCAACATCTTCAGAGAACAACACTCCTTCCCTTGCTTCAAATGTCTCATCACTGACGTTAAAGGAAACAAGCAGAAAGCTGAGAACTTTGTGTAAAGACGTATTAATTAGCTTGACTGAGAATATAGAATGAGGCTATGACAATGACCATTTTGTAAGGCAGAGATGGAGCAGAGAAACCGTGCTTCCAACATCAGTCGTAAAACGCCTATTAACGGGCACCTCTGAGTGTTCGCCTCATCGCCAGCTGAGCACAGCCAATCAAACGAACTGCTCAATCTCACCAGGTTTTCTGCTGCTCTCTCTGTGGCAAGTTCCCACTGAGTGGAAAATGCCCCATAGTGTGAGGTACATTTCCGTAAAACAATCATATATTTATACAATCATACTAAATATGTTGTTACAATGTGTGTTTACTGTTTAGATTGTGGTGGAACTCACAAATTCCCTTTCAATATTAAATCAGACTCTCCAAGGATGTTCTGACAAGACATCCCAGGTCCAATCTGAGACGAGCAAAACCAGCATTCTATTCTATGTTATTCTATTTGTTTTAATTAGTTTCTGTTCATTTATTTTCCGTCTTTGTTTCCATGGTCTTCCTTTTCATTGCTTTCCATAAATTGAATTCAGCACCAATGAGAAGGCAGACAGGTAAGTGTCTGCAGTAAATCTCATTAATAGCTGACTTTATCGTCTGTGCCTTATAGCAAACCTGACTGAATGGCTGTTCTTTTAGAGTCATATTTCACCAACACATACCTGTCTCCTGGGCTAATGAAAATGTGTGGCTCCACACTGGCTCTGTGTTCTAATTACCATTTGGGATCACATTGCACTGTTTAACAGACACTCATTAATTACCGTCCGCCACCATGCCCCCAGCATGACAAACAGACTGATTGACAGACTGGCAGACACTGCTAGGGAATGCCGTCAGAGTTAGGGTCAATACCATTTTTTATTCAGTCAATTCAGGAAGTACACTGAAATTCCAATTCAGTTTACTTCCTGGAACCCAACTCTGCATGCCACTGAGGGACCGGGGAGATTTACACCGCGTGTCACAGTCACCATTTAACACTCGCCAGGATGCTAATATATCCCCACCATTTTGTTTTCTGATCGGTGGACAGGGGATGGAAAACACACAAGGCCCAGACATGGACTTTTTCCATCAGGGCGCTAATCATTTATACATACAGTCATTTCCCTCATGTGTAGTATGGTGCTGTATGAGGACCCATGTGTAGTATGGTACTGTATGAGGACCCATGTGTAGTATGGTACTGTATGAGGACCCATGTGTAGTATGGTACTGTATGAGGACCCATGTGTAGTATGGTACTGTATGAGGACCCATGTGTAGTATGGTACTGTATGAGGATCCATGTGTAGTATGGTACTGTATGAGGATCCATGTGTAGTATGGTACTGTACGAGGACCCATGTGTAGTATGGTACTGTATGAGGACCCATGTGTAGTATGGTACTGTATGAGGATCCATGTGTAGTATGGTACTGTATGATGACCCATGTGTAGTATGGTACTGTATGAGGATCCATGTGTAGTATGGTACTGTATGAGGATCCATGTGTAGTATGGTACTGTATGAGGATCCATGTGTAGTATGGTACTGTATGAGGACCCATGTGTAGTATGGTACTGTATGAGGACCCATGTGTAGTATGGTACTGTATGAGGACCCATGTGTAGTATGGTACTGTATGAGGACCCATGTGTAGTATGGTACTGTATGAGGACCCATGTGTAGTATGGTACTGTATGAGGACCCATGTGTAGTATGGTACTGTATGAGGACCCATGTGTAGTATGGTACTGTATGAGGACCCATGTGTAGTATGGTACTGTATGAGGATCCATGTGTAGTATGGTACTGTATGAGGACCCATGTGTAGTATGGTACTGTATGAGGACCCATGTGTAGTATGGTACTGTATGAGGATCCATGTGTAGTATGGTACTGTATGAGGATCCATGTGTAGTATGGTACTGTATGAGGACCCATGTGTAATATGGTACTGTATGAGGACCCATGTGTAGTATGGTACTGTATGAGGACCCATGTGTAGTATGGTACTGTATGAGGACCCATGTGTAGTATGGTACTGTATGAGGACCCATGTGTAGTATGGTACTGTATGAGGACCCATGTGTAGTATGGTACTGTATGAGGACCCATGTGTAATATGGTACTGTATGAGGACCCATGTGTAGTATGGTACTGTATGAGGACCCATGTGTAGTATGGTACTGTATGAGGACCCATGTGTAGTATGGTATGACCACCCACAGGGACGTGTGCAGTTGAAATATGACAGGAAGTTTGAGTCAGTCAGACCAGTCACACAGAGGCAGAATGAGGGAATGATGAGAAGACTGTCTGCAAGCTGCAGAGACATGCAACGAGCTGTAGGCCTAACCAACTTTAACCATGAAACAAGAACTAAATAAAATACATCAAATATTCTGTATAATACTAAATTAGTCGTTTTGTACAAATATGCAGTATGCCTACACTTCCTTAATTAACCAATAGACATTTAGTGTGTGGAGGGTTGAGGAAAGCCGTCAGACTGTAGAACTGGGATATTAAAAAAAAAAGCTTTTGAAAACTGAAGGGTGCTTCAAGAGAACAGCTTTGACTTCACTGGCAAGGATATACATGTTGCTGGTAAAGCTGCATGCAGAATGGCTCTAATTTGGACAAAGATGGCTAATATCTTTCCACTTTACAACTCTCCTCATCCCTCTATGACGCAAACTGAAAAACAAAACCATAAATTTGGTTTATAATCTGTTTATTTGCAGAGTAATGTGTCTTTGGTCTAGATTGCTGTTGTTGTCATCCCCTGAATGGTGTTGAAAGCATTGCGGCCCCATACAGCCCCTCGTCCGCCTATAGCAGTGTCCAGCTCAGTCAAATGTAACATGATAATTACAGTGTTGACGGAGCATTAGCATTCCATGGGGGACACGTCTGTCTCTGACCCCAGTAACACTGCAGCCCACCAGACCTGTCTGTCTCTGACCCCAGTAACACTGCAGCCCACCAGACCTGTCTGTCTCTGACCCCAGTAACACTGCAGCCCACCAGACCTGTCTGTCTCTGACCCCAGTAACACTGCAGTCCACCAGACCTGTCTGTCTCTGACCCCAGTAACACTGCAGCCCACCAGACCTGTCTGTCTCTGACCCCAGTAACACTGCAGCCCACCAGACCAGTCTGTCTCTGACCCCAGTAACGCTGTAGCCCACCAGACCTGTCTGTCTCTGACCCCAGTAATACTGCAGCCCACCAGACCCATCTGTCTCTGACCCCAGTAACACTGCAGCCCACCAGACCTGTCTGTCTCTGACCCAGTAAAACTGCAGCCCACCAGACCTGTCTGTCTCTGACCTCAGTAACCCTGCAGCCCACGAGACTCGTCTGTCTCTGACCCCAATAACACTGCAGCCCACCAGACCTGTCTGTCTCTGACCCCAGTAATACTGCAGCCCACCAGACCTGTCTGTCTCTGACCCCAGTAATACTGCAGCCCACCAGACCTGTCTGTCTCTGACCCCAGTAATACTGCAGCCCACCAGACCTGTCTGTCTCTGACCCCAGTAACACTGCAGCCCACGAGACTCGTCTGTCTCTGACCCCAGTAATACTGCAGCCCACCAGACCTGTCTGTCTCTGACCCCAGTAATACTGCAGCCCACCAGACCTGTCTGTCTCTGACCCAGTAAAACTGCAGCCCACCAGACCTGTCTGTCTCTGACCTCAGTAACACTGCAGCCCACGAGACTCGTCTGTCTCTGACCCCAGTAACACTGCAGCCCACCAGACCTGTCTGTCTCTGACCTCAGTAACACTGCAGCCCACGAGACTCGTCTGTCTCTGACCCCAGTAATACTGCAGCCCACCAGACCTGTCTGTCTCTGACCCCAGTAATACTGCAGCCCACCAGACCTGTCTGTCTCTGACCCCAGTAACACTGCAGCCCACCAGACCTGTCTGTCTCTGACCCCAGTAACACTGCAGCCCACGAGACTCGTCTGTCTCTGACCCCAGTAATACTGCAGCCCACCAGACCTGTCTGTCTCTGACCACAGTAACACTGCAGCCCACGAGACTCGTCTGTCTCTGATCCCAGTAACACTGCAGCCCACCAGACCTGTCTGTCTCTGACCCCAGTAACACTGCAGCCCACGAGACTCGTCTGTCTCTGACCCCAGTAACACTGCAGCCCACCAGACCTGTCTGTCTCTGACCCCAGTAATACTGCAGCCCACCAGACCTGTCTGTCTCTGACCCCAGTAACACTGCAGCCCACGAGACTCGTCTGTCTCTGACCCCAGTAATACTGCAGCCCACCAGACCTGTCTGTCTCTGACCCCAGTAACACTGTAGCCCACCAGACCTGTCTGTCTCTGACCCCAGTAACACTGCAGCCCACCAGACCTGTCTGTCTCTGACCCCAGTAAAACTGCAGCCCACCAGACCTGTCTGTCTCTGACCCCAGTAACACTGCAGCCCACGAGACTCGTCTGTCTCTGACCCCAGTAACACTGCAGCCCACCAGACCTGTCTGTCTCTGACCCAGTAAAACTGCAGCCCACCAGACCTGTCTGTCTCTGACCCAGTAAAACTGCAGCCCACCAGACCTGTCTGTCTCTGACCTCAGTTACACTGCAGCCCACGAGACTTGTCTGTCTCTGACCGCAGTAACACTGCAGCCCACCAGGCCTGACTGCCTCTGTCCACCACTACACTGCAGACAGACAAGCTCATTAGCCACAATGGCAGACAGGGTCCTATGAAGTCCCCAAAAAGTAGGTTTGTCACAACAACTAGCAATGTTGCTAGATTGCCATATAGGCACAGGGGCATTGCTGCTACCAACTATATAATGCAGAACATTACCCTTGAAAGTTGCAATCTTGGAAAATGAGAAATATGCATGTGTAGTAGAGGCAGAGAGGATGCTCTAGTCTACCCAAAGGCAGCTGCCTGTGTCCCTCTGTGTGTATGAGTGCAGAGCCAGGCGTAGAGCCAGGCTGTGGGACAGGCAGAGAGGCCCAGTCTAAACAGTGTCCTGCTCCCCTACAGACGGCCTGGGATGTTCTTCCCCCTGACCCTTGACCTGAGGGAGGGGGTTTACGGGAAGGTAAATAAACCAGAAAAGGCACACATTATAAAAACAATTCCCTCTAACTGGGGGCTTAACCTCTAGAATGACAACCTGTTGACAAGTGTCCGTGCCAGGGCCTGTTGGGGTGGGACTTCTGGGGACTGGAAGCCTGCGGACTGGAGAGATGAGGTGGGGGTGCTGGGGAGTTTTGTCGAAGCCGGATGAAGCCATGTTAGACCGAGGTGGGGGTATAGGAGCACACCTCTCTGAGTCCTCTGCTCTGCAGCACAAATTAGTATTTAGTCTGCAGCACCACTGCGACAAGACATCATTTATTTTCAATTATCTCAGCCGAGAGAGAGATTGGAGAAATGTTGTTGTGTTCTTCCTCTTTCTCTAACAAGCCTTGTGATTGTGTTTGCTGCCAACACATCTATTCTGTGCGTCTCTGCAGGGTTGCTAAACTCTGTCCAGCAGTGCTTTCACCTCTCAGCCAGACACACATTGATTTCCCAACTCACTCTGTACATAACTAACTTCACTCTCCACTTGTCTTCTTTTTTTGCCTGCTTAGAGAACAACTAACATAGCAGAGTATAGTGGATTTGTATTACAATAACCCCAGAGGGTAAGAAAAGCAACATTTGCAGCATGCACTATGGAGTCTTTAATCAGGTAAAGAAAACATTGTGTATTTTTCACATTTTCTTTCCACCATTTCTGCACTATCACCCCTGCTGACTTGATAAATAGTGGAGTCTGAGGGTTAAGGATGGATTTATGGCAGTCCGGTTAGCAGGAAGCCCAGGGCGACAGCAGCTGGTTACAATATCACAGGGCAAAACAGGGAGGGAGTAACCCTTTCCGCCCTGCCTCCCCTTCCAAGCCCTCCACCTCCCAGCCCTCCCCTTCCAAGCCCTCCATCTCCTAGCCCTCCATCTCCTAGCCCTCCATCTCCTAGCCCTCCACCTCCCAGCCCTCCACCTCCCAGCCCTCCCCTTCCAAGCCCTCCATCTCCCAGCCCTCCACCTCCCAGCCCTCCACCTCCCAGCGCTCCCCTCCTAGCCCTCCACCTCCCAGCCCTCCACCTCCCAGCCCTCCACCTCCCAGCCCTCCCCTCCTAGCCCTCCACCTCCCAGCCCTCCCCTCCCAGCCCTCCCCTCCCAGCCCTCCCCTCCCAGACCTCCACCTCCCAGCCCTCCACCTCCCAGCCCTCCCTGGCTGTAAGATATGCATGCTCACAGCCATATTGAGTTACCCCGGGTGGCCGTGCACCACAGCGCATGTTTGTACTCCATCACCATGAATATGATCAGAGCCTGCCGTGAGGCCAGGCGCAGTCGGTCCATCTCACCCAAACAAACCCTGGTGGTGTTGTTACAAACCCTCAACAGGCAGGCAGGCAGGCTAACCATGGAGAACTGAAGTCTGAACCAGGCATAATGGATTCCACAGACCCTCATCCCTCAGGGGCAAATGTTTAAACCATGTGAATAGGAGATCACTTACACGTTCCTTCATTAACTGGAGAGGCTGTGGATCCTGATGAGGGTCCCAGTAACTGAGATCTATCAGAGTCGACTGGGAGTGAAAATGCTTTCTCTGTTGTTAGATGGCGACCGCGTCCATCAGGGAGGCAGCGTGAATTCAGAGTGACCCGTCTGCCAGTCTGCATATCTGCTAGGGCTGATAAGAGGCCTCAGGGAGGACAGTTATGTGGAGAAATACATCAGCCAAACACCCTCTATAGGATCAGACCTCATTGAGCAATAATGGCACCAGACCGGGCTGCACATTTCAACCCCTCTCATATGTTCCCCTCCCACAGTATGTTTCTACCAGTAACACCGTGCCCTGCTACCACACAGTCTGGAGGGGTGAACCAGAGGCCACAGCAGAATAGAGGTCAATTGCGGCATTAATCATCATCTGTTCTATCAATCCATATCCACAAATTTCCAATGAATCTTAGAATAGAATAGAATAGAATGGAACAGAGCTAACTAGGAAGCATTAGAGCGATAATGAAGGTCGGGCCAGAGAGCAGCAGCCCAGGTGATGAGTCCACAGACAGACACACAGCAGTGGAGACAGGGCAGTAGAGTAGTGTGGTATCTGCTATGTTGACTGCCCAAAGTAACTGGCCCATAGGAGGAGCACATAGTCTGAGCCACCCTAAAGATCCAATGTTTGAAGTGAAATGAGGGCCACAACACAGCCCAGGGGGGTCACCATGTGATTAGCCTCCACTTTTCAACATTTAATCAGTTCCTGACCTCTATCAGCTAAAACAAGGAGGCCCAGCCCAGGCCCCCGCTGAGGAGGACGTAATGAGTTTGGGCTGTAATGGCTCCGTCTCCCTGCAGGTACAAACCTCTGGTGACAGGGGGTAGAGGGAGAGAGAGTGGGGGAGACAGAGAGTGAGAGAGACTGCAAGAAACTCAAGAGGAGAGCCAGAAGTCCTTGAGAGACATAGGGTGTGTGTAATCAGAGCTGGGCGGCCCTATACGCTCACTACGCAACTTGCGTAGGGCCCCGCAAATTACGCAAGGGCACCGCCTCCCCCTCGTGTCAAAGCGGGTGTCAATGTTTACAACTTTGATGAGAGGATGAAGCGGAACTATCCTTAAGGTCATGAAAAAAATATATAAAAACACCATGAGAGTAAATTGCGGGAACAGCAATCAGGTAAATTTGTGTTCTCTCCTGTCTAAGTTTGATGTCAGCAAATAACAGTAACGTTAAGTTGATGTGCTAGCTTGCAGTCATCTTAGAGGACTGCAAGCTAGATAAGCAGATTGTGAGTGACAAGATTCTGGAAGCAATAGTGACTCAAGTAAGAGACTCAAAGGACTTCTCCATTATCTTGGACTGGACACCTGACATTAGTCACCAGGAGCAAATGTCCACTATCCTGAGAAGCGTGGCTTTAAAGGGAAAGCCAGATCTCAAGGATCACTTCCTCGGCTTTGTGAATGTTGAGGTTACAACAGGCTTGAATCTGTCCACTGTCATCTTAGATGAGCTGAACGAGCTGAAGATTCCATTTGAAGATTGCAGAGGGCAAGCTTACGATAATGGGGCCATCATGAAGGGCAAGCACCAAGGAATACAAGCCAGACTGCTCAAAAAAAGATCCCAGAGGCGTGTTCGTCCCATGTGGAGCACATACTCTAAACCTTGTCATTGCAGATGCTGCCAAATCTTCAAAAGATGCCGTTGTTTTTGTTTGGACATGTGCAAAAGCTCTTCACCTTCTTTTCAGCTGGCACACAAAGATGGAGTGCTTTGAAGAAACACATGAACACAACTGTGAAGTCAGGGAGTGACACAAAATGGGAGAGTCGGCTCCAAAGTGTTCATGCAATCAGGTATCAGGCTTCTGAGGTTCGGGAGGCATTACTGGAAGCCAGACATGATCAGACATGATGATTAACGATCCGGTGGCCAAAGTGGAGGCACAAGCACTTGCAGAGGAAGTTGGGTCCTACCGCTTCGTGATTTGCTGTGTCGTATGGTGCGAGATACTGACAATGACAAACAGGGCGAACAAGCTCCTCAAATCCGCCTCAATGCAGTTGAATATCGTACTGAATTTAATCTCATATGCAAAGGCCTCCCCCATTACATACCGGGAAACTGGATTCTCTCAGGTCCAGACAAAAGCCAAAAGCATTTGTGATGAAATGAATGTGGAGGCTGCTCTGAAAGAGAAGAGACTGAGAGACAGCAAGAGGCATTTCAGCTATGAGGCTCCTGTGACTGATGCACAGAAAAACCTTGAAGTCAACCACTTCAACATCGTGGTCGACTCTGCTGTGACATCCAGGACGAGAGATTTGAAACACTCAACCAGGTGAAAACCAAATATGGAGTGCTGCTGACCTACAGCACTGCCTCTCAGATGTCCAGTGAATCTTTAAAGGTTCACCGCATGGAAGTTGAAAACACTCTAAACCTTCAGAGAAGACTGTGACGTCGGTGGAATGGATCTGGCACACGATATTCAGAATGTACCTGATCTGCCATCAGATAAGATGACTGCCTTTTGAGCTGCTTTCCTTTCTCTGTGAGAAAAAACCTGGAGGAACTCTAGTCTAACCTTTAGACGGCCCTAAGAACTGCTGTCACCCTACCAGTAAAAGTAGCATAGGCAGGGGAGGGGCTTTTCAAAATGAAAGCTCATCAAAAGTCACCTGAGGTCTTCCATGGCACAGGAACGTCTGAGTGGTCTGACCGTCATGAGCATAAATCATGACACGGGGAAACACATGTCCCATGATGACATCGTTGATGATTTTGCGTCAAGAAAGTGCATGAGAGGAGTATTTTGATGGTAATATTTGAATTCAAACATTCAAATGTTTACACACTTGTTCATATTTCAGATTGTATGGCAGAAGTGCATTTGTGGAAATGACTGCTTAACTTTGTGGCATACATTCTCAATTTCTTCCAGACAGTCCAGATGGACTGGTGCTGGTGCTGATGCTGAAAATGCCCAGGCTGTAGAGGGAACCAAAGTTAATCACACAGCTGTATAGGTTTTATTGGACTATTTTAAAGACATATAGCTGCAGCCATATCCTATAGGCTTATGTTTACATTGTATAGACAATGCTAATTGCATAATATTGTGAGGACTGGACTAATTACCAGGCAGCAGAGCCAAAGCTCAGTGTTACATTTTCATATTTTCTACATTTTCATATTTTCTACAATTTCTTATTTATGTTAATGTTAATATTCACTTATTTGAAGATTCTATTAAAAAAATATTATGTTCAATAAATAGTGTTTATAGCTCATTCTGTTCTGTATATGTCTACTTATTCTTTGACTGACAGATGGAGCAAACTGTTTTAAAGGAGGGAGGATTGTAGTGGGAGCATTGGGGTGTCAGGTGTAACTGTGTGGCGATGGCAAATGGTTTACACGGCTCACGGGTCAGGTAGGAGGGCCCCTTAGCATCATTTTGCTTAGGGCCCCAGGGAGGTCAGGACCGGCTCTGGGTGTCATCCCAATGCACCAGTGAAAAGCGTTGTCTATTTCAAACTGCTGCTTCAGTACAGAGAAAGACAGCGATTTGTGTTTGTGTCGATACCATCTCCTCCAGTCAGAGACCTCTGCTTCAGTCTGAAGGTCACAGTCAGACGATGTTGGGGAACAGATCGGCTCCCCTCTTTGGAGAGCATCATCACGAAAACACTGGCGGGTGACAATCGCAGGATAATATTCTATGATGGTCGCTGAGAATTGCTGTGGCAGCACGGATCACCAGTCTCGCCAAATAAACCATCAGATAAGGAAGCTAATTCATATTCTAATGAATATGGATCCACAGTCCCTGCTCTGAAGGGCTCTAGGGGAGGACATCATTCATCAGCCTTATCTATCTCAGAGAGAGAGAGAGAGCTGGAGAAACACTGCTCTGTACATTATCCTGCACCAAGTGCCCTCATCTCTTGTTCTCTCTCCCGTCCCTGTGTTTTTGATACACAGAGTGTGTATGTGATAGAGGGCGAGGGGGTTGGGAGACTGGGAGAGAGGTGTTTGAGAGAGAGAGAGAGAGAGAGAGAGAGAGAGAGAGAGAGAGAGAGAGAGAGAGAGAGAGAGAGAGAGAGAGAGAGAGAGAGAGAGAGAGAGAGAGAGAGCAAGAAAGAGAGGGTTTTCTGATTATTAATTTCATTTGTGTTTATTATCTATTCTACTTTCTTTGGCAATGTAAACATGTTTCCCATGCCAATGAAGCCCTTTGAATTTAATTGAGAAAGAGATAGAGTGTGGGAGAGATGTCCTTGAGTCTGTCTGAGAGAAGCAACAGGATATTCTGTCCTAAACTCACTCAGCTGTATAGCCTAGTTCTTATTCCCACCCTGCCTCCTCATCTTCATCATCATCTCTCTGGTAAATTACCAAGTCTCTCTCTCTCTTAGATCTCTGCAACAACAGCAAGAGCCACATTGTTTACACAGGCCTTTGTTTTTCGAGGTCAGCTGCAGCATATTCTACTGGGAGAAAAGTTCATTAGGAATATCCAGTCAAGGGTGAGAGAGAGAGGGGGGGCGGAGAGAGAGAGAGGGGGACGGAGAGACGGTGAGAGAGAGGGTGGATGGAGAGACGGGGAGAGACGGGGGGAGTGGGGGGAGAGATGGAGAGAGAGGGGGACAGAGAGACGGGCAGGGGGAGGGGGACGGAGAGACGGGGAAAGAGAGGGGGGACAGAGAGACGGAGAGAGAGGGGGGCCCTGTGATGGCAGTTTGGTTGAGGGCCAGGGATAGCAGGCAGGCGAAACAGAAACTGCAGTCCTTTCAAATGTCTCAGCTGAGTTACCCCACTCTCCTGCTTGGACTCTGACTCAGCAAACAAACAGAGCTGGAATCTGTGTGCAAAGCTGTTTGTCAGTGTCTGAAGAACAAGAGCCTGTTCCCCTGGTGTCACCTACTCAAACCCGTGACTCATAATGTAGCCTTGCTGGAGGTGGTACTCTTAAAAATAAAAGTTCTTCAGAGCGATGCCATAGGGCACGTGCCAAACTCATTCCAGGGCCGAGTGTCTGCGGATTTTTGCTCCTCCCTTAAACTTTGATTGATGAACTAAGGTCACTGATTAGTAAGGAGCTCTCCTCACCTGGTTGTCTAGGTCTTAATTGAAAGGAAAAAGGAAAAACCAGCAGACACTAGACCCTCCTTGGAATGAGTTTGACACCCCTGCCGTAGGGGAAGCATTTTACTGAAATGGTTGTTCGACCCTGGAACAAGTAATGGATGCAATAAGTCCAAGTAACAAATTAAAATAGCTTAGAAAAATGTACATTATTTATATTTGAGTAGAATAAGATTAATTAATCAATGTATATGCAAAAACATAGATATAGAAACAAACCTGCAAAAGAGAATGCTGGGAAATATGATAATGATGGGCGTGGTTTTGGTTAATCTCTGGTTATTAACACTAACACTGAGATTATTTTACACCAATGTGTGTTCATTTAACTCTTTACAAGTGTTCATTTAACTCCTGAATCAACACTATAAATGTTACACTGAAAATCAACAGGAGATAACACTGGCCAATATGCTATGAAAGATACACATCTGCAGGCTTCCATACATTTCAAGAACCTTTTAGAATTCTGAAGAACCATAAGTGCCATTTTAAGAACCTTAATTTATCAGTGTAGGCAAACTGTAAGGGATTTCGACTGCTCCCCTCTGCTACGAGGCTGCAGATGAACTGTTAGGTGAAGCAGATAACACAGACAGACAGACAGACAGACAGACAGACAGACAGACAGACAGACAGACAGACAGACAGACAGACAGACAGACAGACAGACAGACAGACAGACAGACAGACAGACAGACAGACAGACAGACAGACAGACAGACAGACAGACAGACAGACAGACAGACAGACAGACAGACAGACAGACAGACAGACAGACAGACAGACAGACAGACAGACAGACAGACAGACAGACAGACAGACAGAATCTGAACTAATAGGCACTTGGTCTCATCTGTTGGCCTCATCAAAGCAGACTGGGCACAGCTCCAGCTTATAAAGCATCATGTCCAGCAACACTGTTACAACGACAACACCACTTACATCAGTCGTTACTGGCTTTTATGGTTTGTTCTCCCACAACATTGGAAATGGCAGTTAAACCGTTGGGGAGTTTGATGGGCTACAGGCCCAGTGGGCTAGGGCTGGGCTGAGAGAGCCAGGCAGGCTGCTCAGGCAGTGATATGATGTCACTTCCTGTGGGCTCATTCTGCAGCTGCTTGGTCTCTGTAGGGGTCAGGGAACGGTGAGGCGTACCACAGTGTCAGTTCCAGGCCAATGATCACAGAGCCACAAACTAATTACTCACTTCTACTGCCTCCCCTCTTCCTTCTCCCCATCAACCCCTCTCTCCTGTCTCTGGTACCCTGCTGCATCACTGGAGGGAACATCAATATTCTGCCTGGCCCATGACGCATCTGTGGGGACATCGCAACGGAATCAGAACCTGTCCTGAGCCCATTGACTCTGAATGGGAGTCTTTTAAGGATTTGTGAAGCTTTGTGGTTTCTGAGTGAGAGTGATCTGAGGCTATGGTGCGTTAACACATAACTGAGGAACGGAGCGTGTCATTGGCTCAGTCTGGTCACACAGAACTGTGTTGCATATCAGATGCTACATAAACCGCTTCTCTATAGACCTCTATTCTTTATTTAACGCCAACCACCTGTAGAATACTTCAGAACATCATCAAGATGAGGAAGATATAACATATAGGAAATGATTATCCATTACATGAACTGAGATTTGAACTGAGAGGAAAGAGACCCAAATGGGATTTTTCACTGAGTGTACAAAACATTAGGAACACCTGCTCTTGAAAATGACTGACCAGGTGAATCCAGGTGAAAGCTATGATCCCTTATTGATATCACTTGTTAAATCCACTTCAATCAGTGTAGATGAAGGGGAGGAGACAGGTTATAGAAGGATTTTTAAGCCTTGAGACAATTGAGACATGGATTATGTATGTGTGCCATTCAGAGGGTGAATGGGCAGGACAACATATTGGGAGTGCCTTTGAACAGGCTATGGTAGTACAGTAGGTGCCAGGCGCACCCGTTTGAGTGTGTCAACAACTGCAACGCTGCTGGGTTTTTTACACTCAACAGTTTCCCCTTTGTATCAAGAATGGTCCACCACCCAAAGGACATCCAGCCAACTTGACACAACTGTGGGAATCATTGGAATCAACATGGGCCAGCATCCCTATGGAACGTTCACGACACCTTGTAGAGTCCATGCCCTGATAAATTGAGGCTGTTCTGAGGGCAAAAGGGGGTGCAACCCAATATTAGGAAGGTGTTCCTAATGTTTTGTACACTCAGTGTACATCTCCCATGGCCACATTTTGACACATTTTCTCCACTTCTCTCTGTAAAGCAATTCCCCTTAGCCTTGTGCCTTCAACCTGACGCTCTGTTGATCAGGACGGACCACCTCTCTCTCTGTTGCTATAGCACATCCTGACAGACAGTCCTCTGGGGCCCGTCTCCACGACACCACAGCTACATCTCCTGCTAAAGTCTACACATCTGGGTCAAGGCAAAAAATAACAGTACTCTGAGGAGGATGCGGAGAGAGAGGAGAGGAGAGGGAGGACAAAAACACACACTTCCAGACAGATATGGAGCTGTGAAAGTCGGGAAGCTGTGTGTGTGTGTGTGTGTGTGTGTGTGTGTGTGTGTGTGTGTGTCTTTTTCCTTTTTTCCCGGCTATATAAAACCCAGAGAGCCCACAGCGCCCTAATTACTGGAAATGACAGACAGCAGCAGCATCATTAACACCATTCTAATACACTCAATGATTCCCCTGAAATGCACTGCTCCTCTAGGCTTGTCCAATTGACTTTGTTAGCTTCAATTAATAGAACTGACTGTACTAATGCACAACGTGGGAGAATGCAAATGCATACCCTCGTGGTAAATAGGCGAGCTCTCTCATTATACGGACAATGAAGATAAGCAGGAAGAGTCTCTGTGGGTAAACAGAAGAAAATGTGTGAAAGAAGTGTGTATGATATACATCTTGACAGAATACAAATGCCTCACACAGCCAGAAATAGCTGCTCTATACAATTTGGAGAAACAGAGTCTTTCATTTGAACTATTCCGTGCATCTTATACATTGCCCACATGATAGATCTACCATTTTCTACCCAACTAAATGTGTTTAAAAGACCAGAATAGGATGTTATGACACACATCCAGAAGGCTCTAATTAGATGTTCTTGTTAGACCCTGGAGGAGCTGTGTTTAGGAGTGTGTAGCAGTTACAGTTGCCGCACACATCCCCCCCACACACACACACCAACACACAATCATAGGAGGCCCATCAAGAACTGCCTCAAGTTGTTGTCAAGTAGCTGTCAAGTTGATACAACCAGTTGTCTATAAATAAGTCTTGTTTTAATTAACACATTTATATGGGAACCTTAAGGGCATGTGTGGGATTTGCACATACACGTTCTAACACAAAGAACCTCTCCACGTGTTCCAGAGAGTTGCCATCTGCCAACCAAATGCTTCTCTGCAGAGGTTTCACATGGAGGTCTCACATGGAATCACTGGATCAGCCATTAGTGAAAGCTAAATGGATGTTCTGTAACGAGACCCTTTAAAATGCACCCTGGTTTATTTAAAATGATCTGGGGATAAAATAAATACCTACAAAGCGAGTCATGGAGCCGAGGCGCAGAGGCAGAATATAGCCTGCATAAGTGAAGGGCTTCTCTGTTCCCCCCCCCCAGTGTACACACAGCCATTGACATAAAGGTAAATGTTTAGGTCCGGGTTATTTCTGCACAGGCCTCACTTCACTCCTCTGACACGGGGCACTCGTGAGAAAGCAATATTTTGGACATGGAGCCGAGGGAATCTACTGTACAGTTCAACTGACAACCAACTCGATAAACTAAATAGTGATCCGTTTTACTCGGCTTAGCAACTGGCATGGGGATGGATAGAAAGGCTAAGAAGGATGTGAAATCAGACCCATAAAATAAGAGGGACTAGGAGTTTTTTCTTCGTGACTATGTGACTTGATCAGGAAAAACTCCAGGCCCCTAGTCCTGGTCAGGTCATATGGTCAGGAAAATCTCCTGGCCCTAACAATAATTCACAGCCAGAATGAATGTGGAGAGATGTCAAAGCGAGCATGACATCAATTTGACTGCATTTGTACAGTAGCAGGCCCAAGAGAAAAAGGGCAACAGCAAAACCTGATCGCTTTGGTTGCTCCCAGCTAGTAGTATCCCATCCTCATGGGGTGTGTTGTATTGTACTGTCTTACTGCTCAATAGCATTATAAGGTCTATTGATAACACATTCAAGACAACAAGCATGGGCCCGATCATCCTGAGGGCATTGAATGTGATTCATGTGAAAGTGAAAGCCAGGACAGGTCATATGGGGCGGCAGGTAGCCTAGTGGTTAGAGCATTGGGCCAGTAACCGAAAGGTTACTGGATCGATTCCCTAAGCGAGCTGACAAGGTCAAATCTGTCTTTCTGCTCCTGAACAAGGCAGTTAACCCACTGTGTTGATTAAAAGGCAGCCCCCTGCACCTCCCTGATTCATTTGGGTTAAATGTGGGAGACACATTTCAGTGGAATTCCTTCATTTCATCATGTGATTGGCATGTTGGATTCCACCAGCAGCAGCCACAGTGCCCACATCTGTCTGCTCCAGAGACAAGCCAGCTTTCATTACTTTTTATTGGTGGAGATTTTATGAACAGCTGGGTGAGAGGCTGAACCTGGGGCAGGGTCTCCTTCTCTACAGTAATTGATGCACATCATTTGGTGCCAGTCTAAACAAAGGCCTGTGTTCTTTAGTTAAGACTCCACTGAGTCCACTCCCAACCCTCCAGTCCTTTATAACCAATAATAGGGGAAGCAGATTCCCTGGGCACATGACTCCTCACAACATTGTCATCTCAGCTCTGCCCTAACAGAGAGTTGGAGGGTTGCTCTGCAAAATTTGGCTACTGAAGTAAATTAATTCATTCTAAAACACTTTTTTTCTCTAAGTCTCTTATCGGCAGGCTGATACACTGTTTATTCATCCCTACTTGTCCAGCCAGTGACAGTAAGCAACCTACAGCCTCAGTCCAGTCATGTGTGAAATGTTGGATCTGTGCTAACCACTATTACAGCTACAGACGTAGGATCTTAATTTGATCCAGTTTGCTGCAGCAGGAAGATATTCCTGCAGCAACAGGAAATGTAAATTATTATATTGATTGGACATATTTGTATGGTTTGATATATTTTTCATCAGGGAACATCAAGTCTGCCGTTTCAAAGGGGAAATTACAAACTTCAGGAGCCTTTTTTAAACCTCAAATGTCTCCTGCAAACAGGGTGTTCAAATGAAGATCCTACATGTGTAGCCTAGCAAACCCCCCTGACTGCACCCTGCTAGCAAGGCTTGTTCATTCAACTGAACAACATGAGCTAGTGAACTCTGCATGAAATACGTCTTGTTTTCCCCAAACACACAATTATGTTGTTGACAAAACCTGTTCCATGGTTTGCTGAAATCAGGACTTTATCTTGAAATGGCACAAATATGACCAGTAAGTGGGAGAATGTTTCGTTGTCGATAATAGGGTTGGGGAAAATTGGGGAGACCTCTTCTACAATATGTCACTCAAAATATTTCCGTATCGGATCTAATCATTTTGCGCCGTTAATGACTAGATCATTCCAGACTGTGCTTGTTTACGATTGTATAGTCGCAGTCTTATTACATTTTTAAAATTTTTACAATTGCTAACAACCGTTGACCTATATTTAAGATACTTTTTCTAAACTCTTAACTCAGCAACACACCAACATCACACAATTAGCCAAATAGTACATTTCTGTTCAAAACCACTTTTTGTTCATTAAATACCAAGTCCACATTTCAAAATGCAAAGAAAAAACTTTCTCTACATACACTAACTATCAAAACACGGCAAACCCGACTCATTATCTAATCATTCTGTCAAAATAGTTGATGGCATTACAAAAACTGCATTACTTTTCATGTTTCAGTTCTATCTGCAGACAATAGACAACATGAAATCCATTGTTTTTTATAATTCCGTTTCTTTTTACTGTAAACCACTCTACATTTTTTGGTTGAGTGTGGAATGTGTGCATTTTTGGCAACATACAATCTAAAAGTGAATGAGTCATCTATACTTCATAGAATGTACAGCAGAAACACATAGTAAGTGACAGAATTGCTGCAGTAAAAGCGTTATTAGCAACAGGAACTTGCTGCCAGTGATCAACAACACCTCCAACAAAAATGGCTTTTGGTTCCAAATGTGTAAAAATAAAACACAATTACAGTCAAAAAAAAGGCCCAGAAGAGAAAAAAACACTAAAATGCACAGTCCTGTTTCTAATCTACACCATCTTCAGCATTTGGCCAAATGTTCTCGTTCACATCACATGTTATGTCGTCTCTCGCTATGCACCTTGGAAAGAAACGCTCGACATGCCTTGTCCAACCCTGGCAGTCTTCAGCTGAGATGTCTCTGCAGCCGGCATTCATTGCATCCAGGAAGGACATTTGGTCATGAGGCCGATGATCATACACTTTCACCTCCAGGCAGAAAATAATTGTTTGAATTCATGAGCATCTATATGTGCCACTTACACATGCTTCAAGTTCTCCTCTTTTGTACCCTCCTAAAAAGAAACACAGTGAAATCATTCTACCCAAACACAATTTCAGTCCTTAGCAAGAAAACAGTGTGTCCTGAGAGTGAAATGTGTTTTTGTTCTTTATTTGTGAGGATTTCAAAGACAGCTGAGGCGAACATGTTGCTGATCATGAGGGCGATCTAGAGGTTGACTCCAGTGTGAATCACTTTGGCGGCTTCCTGGATTTGCCTTCCCTTCACAAAAGAAAATGGAGTCTAATCATGAACGACGTGCTGCACTGCATTCTGAGTGACCACTTGGCTGTCGGCTGATTAGAGGCCTTAAACAGCTGGGCAGCAATCAGAGATGTCAGCCTCCCCTTGCCAACTCTTCCCTGACATAGCATCAGCTATAGACCCTCTAATCAGTAGCATCCAGGCTAGATTAGTCAGATCCCCATCAGGTCCTGTCCTGTAAGACCTCCCAGCTCCGGGGCTCAGCACCTCCATCCAGACACACACACAGAGAGACAGAGAGATAGACAGAGAGAGAGACAGAGACAGAGAGACGGACAGAGAGAGAGACAGAGACAGAGACAGAGAGACAGAAACAGAGACGTGACTCCTCACCAAACAGCAACATATCATTATCACAGAGCAGGGATTTAGAACTATAGTTAATCCAATAGCTCCTCCATCCAATGTGGAGCAGACAGTTCACCATGTATGGTACTGTACTGTAGGGATCTCCTGCTAAGTGATGGGTAATTCCTAGCTGTGACAAGTGAAGGATGAAACGGACAGTGTTTGAAGTGGAAAGTCTTGAGGATCCATAGATCCTTAGAGTTTCATTTCACTCTCCAATTAATTTGCCTAAAAGATGAGAGTGCTGCTGAGCATGTAGTTGTCTATCCTGTACTGTGCGGGTGAGAAGACTCCTATTCCATCACATCTTCCTTGTATTCTTTGATGATGAATTTGACAGAGTTGGGATACCATATTTACTAAAGGAGAATTTCTGAAAAAAATCGGTTCTTTACACACAGAGATTGGCTGAAGGGGGAAAATTCCCACATGGCATTAAACTTGATAAGGAATTGAAAATGTCAAGGGTAGACATTCAAGAAAACATGTTTTCTTCTCCCACAACAATCTCCTTGGTTTGGGCTACTGTGTTAATGTATTGATCGAAACTTGATTTACTTCTGAAGAGGATTTGCTGTTTGAATGGGAGTCATTTTCTTTGGTAGGTTTTCTACACGATGGAAGGTTCAGCGACAGGACATGGATGCCAACACATAACACTGTTTGGTAAGAGCCAGACTACAGTGGGGATCTAAATGGTGTGTGTGTGTGTGCATGCGTGCGTGCGTGCCTGCGTGGCCGCAGGGCCACAGTAAAGCCTACCGTATGCTTCCCAGTCGAAACAGTTTGTGCATATATTATGACGAGCAAATCAAACCTAGTACGGGGACACCTTAAGGCCTAGGTCTCTCAGAGGAAAGCCATGTCTTCTACAGAGTAAGAGGGCAATGACAGGTGACACAACAGCAGCAGGCAGACAGACAGGAGAGGCGAGGAGGTCTGCAGGGCTGAATGATGATGGGACACTTCTGTCCACTTCTGTCCAGGAAGTGATGGTGATGGTGATGGGTGAATAATAAAACTCCCGGCTGCAGATCCAGAATCCACTGATGAATCTGTATTCAGTGGTGTGAATGGCGGGATCCTGCCGCTGGTCCTTTATTGTTGTGGGTAATATCCTGGCTCTCAACACGAGCTCCCTCAAAACCCACCGGAGGTAAAGATTTGTCAGCAGATTTCCCCTCGTTGTATTTATCTGCACTCTCTCCCTGGCTGGCTATCGTCTGAGCTCTCACTGGGAGTAACACAGGAGAGGCTAAGCCTTCTCTCAACCACAGCACAATAACACCAGACTGACTGATCACTAAGGCTGGAACTGATCTGCTGTACACATGCATAGGAAAGGAGGAACTAGGAAATAGGAAATCTAACAATAAACCGGAAATCTGGTGGACTGTTTGTCAAATGTACATAATTATTATTTGACGAGGACTACAGCAGGTGCATGATGAAGGGGTGTGTATCCATATCTGTGTGTGTGTGTGTGTGTGGGTGTGCGTGCGTGTGTGTGTATGTGCTGCGTACCTGTGTGCATGTGTGTGTATGTAATGAGAAGTCTAACTGAGAGCAGTTTAGTGCTGGGAACCCAGATGGCAGTGGTTCAGTGTGTGGGTGTCTGGGTGATTATCTCAGGGAGTTGCTGTTTGTTAGCATTAGAAGTCTATTCTCACTATTCTCACCTGCACAACACAGCCACAATAGAGTGGCCTGCTACAAACAATCCACTGGGGAAAAACCAGTGTTCAAATTGGCGGATTGTTTAAGACTAACATCTTCCTCATATGATTTGTCATCCCGTTTGAACCAGATGATTGAATGGTTTTGAGAGTGGTGGTGGTGGTGGGGGGGGGGGGGGCAGCCCAAAGAGAGACACCCCCGCTGACTCACTGGTGACAGAGCTGAAAGCTCAAGCCTCTAATTGGCTAATTTTTACCATAATTTGCGGATTAATGTGGGTACTTAGGTCTCTATGCAGCCAGAGCCTTGGCCTCCTCAACTCTGTGACTCATAATGATGGGAATTAGTCACTTGAAATCAATCTAAATCAAGTGGAGTAATTAAATATCTCAAATCTGGTCAGCAAGGAACATACACTCCAAAGTCAAATAAAACACAGAAAAAACAGCACCTTATTGCCAGCATGACTTATTTGGGGTCCATGTTTTATTTTGTTTAAAATAATATAGACAACTTTTAGATGTGGTGTTCAAGCCTTCATCAGAAATTCCCTATCTCTTCCTTACATCACTGGTCTTACCAGTATGTGTGAATAGTGAGGGTCAGTGGGCTGCTACATAGCACGTCTTATAAATGACTTCCATTTTGCTGCTGTCCAGTTGCTATGGTTATTAGAGGATGTGATCAGTAATAGAAAACCCTGGGGTGTGATGCGCGCTGTGTGGTGCAGGATGGTAGGGCCAGGGTGGGGCAGGTGGGAGACAGTTAAAAGGGCCAGCTACTCCCCCCATGATCACACAGCTCTGACAGGGTTTGATAAGGGGACATCAGCATACAGCAGTAAACAGAAGAAGGCAGGATGGAGGAGGCAGGCCTCTACTATGCCCTGAGCTGGGGCTCAGAGATTTACAGGTCTCTACAGACAGCGCCTCCATAAATCACACCATATACACTGTGCTCCTCTCTACGCCTCCTATCAACAAGGGTAGGGTTAGGACTGGAGGAGCCTCTACGGTTAGTGTCGTACCAAGACTGGATTATAAAACAGAACTATACTTCAATCATGTAGTTATTTCACCATGTAGACTACTTGTTTTGACCAGTTAAGAGGTTGTGAGAGATGACCGGTCGGAATGTGTCGGAATGATTGAAGTATATGTGTCGGAATGACCGCCTGGAGGGAGAATCTTTGTGAACGCTGGGTTGCTTGCCTCTGGGTTGCCTTGGCGACAGGGGACGATTGTGAAGTGGTTGCCGCTGGTGTATTCAGGGGTTGCTTCAGAAACAACTCTCTCACTTTTAAACATTCTCCCTCTGTATTCATGTCAGTGAAAGACATTACACTTGAGTTTCCATTGAGTAAACAGCCCAGGGAAAACCCCAGGCAGACTGAAAGACAGAGCAGAGAGAGGGCCAGTGGTATGTACTGACTGCTTCCTCATATTCGACAGGTGAGTCAGAGAGACAGGGATGCAGAGATGGAGCCCAGTCCAGCAGAACAGAGTAGAGCAGAGTATACCCAGGCCATGGAACTGTGTGAGTGAGCTGCACCATGCAGTACAGACACCACTCCTGGGACGGATCTCCCCACACGCTGCCTAACACACAGTGGTTGTGCTACTACAACACACTACTGTTAACTCCTCTGTCTGTACACTCTCAACACCATTACAGATTCATCCAGGTCCTGATGCCAAAAGCTTTGGCCAAAAGTCCAAAAATGCCTTTTAAATTAAATCAGTTATTTCAATAGGGTGAAAGCGGAGTTATCGGACCAAAAGGGCGCCATCCTCTATTTGTGTTGGAGTGAAAACCCGGTCTGTGTATCCATAACCAAAGGTGGTGGCTATAGCCGTGGCTCTGGCACCAGTGAGGTGAATGGGATATTGGGGTGGAGGTGAAGGTAAAAGTGGCTGTGGGGGAGATGAGTGGTGGGTGTGTTCATATCCTGATGGGACATGACTCTCCAACCCCTGAGAGAGCAGAGCAGCGCAGTGGAGCAAGGAGAATCCCCTCAGATCACAGATGAGACACGCATGGAGCTCTGCTCTCTCTGTCTCCTGAAAGGTTGATGAATGCAACAGTAAAGACGACAGATGGAAAAGGCCATTCTGTCATTTCAGGTCGGGGCTCCTATGTTCTCTTTAGGCCTTCTCCATATACACCCTACAGACGTAGGATCTTAATTTGAGCCAGGTTGCTACAGTAGGAAAATAATCCTGCAGCAACAGGAAATGTGAATTATTATGTGGATTATAATTAACAGAGATTTGTGTGTGGGTTGATACGTTTTTCGTAAGGCAAAATCAAGTCTGAAATCTCAAAGTGGAATTGACAAACTTCAGAAGCCTTTGTAAACCTCAAATACACTACACGTTTTACATTTCCTGCATTCCAGTAAAGTTCTCCTGCAACAAATTAACTTCACTCTTTAAAAAAAGGATCCCAAAAGGGTTCTTTAGCTGTCCCCATAGGAGAACACGGTTTGGTTCCAGGAAGAGCTCTATTTGGTTCCCACGAACATAGGAGACACACAGATTTATCATTAACGAGTTAAATAATTAAATAAAGCAACATACAGTAAGCATCCAGGCAATTGAATAATTATTGTTCTCGTCTCATATCCTGAATAAATGTATGGAGTTCTGCAATTGATGCAAGGCTGGTTTGAAAGGACTTTTTCATTCTCAGTCCTTTGCAAAACCAACAGCCACTTGAGACATCGAATAGCAGCCAGTATGTTTGTACTGATAAGTCAAAAACAAGCTGCTATCTTCCACTGGAGAGTAACATTATAATCCATCACAGTCAACAGAGAAAAACACTGCCTGCATCTCTCCACAGCAACAGTCAAAACATGTCAGATTCAAATCAGTATCAGTATTGATGGGAGGAGCAAAGCCAGGGTCTCCCAAACTCGGTCCTTGGGACCCCAAGGGGTGCACGTTTTGGTTTTTGCACTAGCACTACTAATCATCAAGCTTTGAGTCAGCTGTGTAGTGTTCGGACAAAAATCTAAATGTGCACCCCTTGGAGTTCCGAGGACCAAGTTTGTGAAACGCTGAGCTAACCTAACATGTAGTAATGGGAACAGACTGAAGAAGAAACAAGAAGTGAATGAAGAAAAGGCATTGAACAGTTTCTCACGTATAGAAACCAGTTTCTCACATATAGAAACCTGTCTATTGATTGCAGTCTGTGAGTTGCCTATAAGCATCTCTACATACTCTCAATCTCAGTGAGCAACTCACTGCTTCCAATGCAGAGCACCTTTTAAGATCAATTAAAAGTATTGGTCCAACTGCTAGCAAAATATTTTATAAGCACAGTTTGGTTAAATTTAATAACGTTTAAGGCCCAGCATTTTAAGTGGGCCTTGGCCGCTCCTATACCACTCACACACCCAGAGAGAGCCATGCACAGCAGCTATTTATTATTACTTATACAGCAATAAAAACTAATATTTTATTTTCTTGTTGAATTATTTATGCTGAAGTCCACTTATACCTCCATATGGCTCCTTGGTTCAGTAGCCAGACCCCCCACAGATGGCACAGAGATGCCAGGGCTGAGAGAGTGTCCAGGTTCGCATATTAGTCACATGCCACTTTCTACTAGAGAGAGGGAGAGATGGGGCTACTGGGCAGAGTATAAACTTACCTTTAAATCCCACAAAGACCATGCTAGTGTTATAGCACCCAGAAAGAAAATGCTCAATCTTTCTTAAAAGGCATTTAAGACTCTTTAGACTCACATGTTGACCACACCGCTCGCATGCACGAGTGTTGCAAAATAAATGTACACATACAATTCAATCATTGCACCCACACTGCTCGCGCGAGCCAACGAGCGTCTGCGTTGCCAAGCGCTAAAATAGAAGTCAGTTCTATTTGTGACGCTGAACGCGTGCAAGTCCCGCCTCTCCCATCTCCTCATTGGTTTATAGAAGCAAATACCCACGTGCCATCTCCTCATTGGTTATACCCAGATGAACGGTCGGTCGTGGTAATACACCTTATTAGGAAAGTTAGATGCCAATCGCCATATAAAGTCCAAAGAAAAAAAAGCCTAGAAGGAGGAGAGATGACTAGAAACTAATCGGTTGACCGTTTTATGTGTGGATTAATTGTCGGAGTAGAGGACCTTGTGCATTTTAGGTAAAGTAACAACTCAATGTTTATATCCCAGGACAAATTAGCTAGCAACAGCAAGCTAGCTAAATAGGACAAATTAGCTAGCAACAGCAAGCTAGCTAAATAGGACAAAATAGCTAGCAACTGCAAGCTAGCTAGCTAAATTGCAGTAAATGTTTAATGCTTTTCGACCTGTCCCCAAATGAATATAATTGGTTCAGAGTTTGTTTTGATATTTCAACCTGCGTGTTGTGATCACGTTTGGTGTGGGGGGACAAGTCAATTTGCGCATGCGGACGCACACGCGGGTCTGGTTTGGGCATGGTGTCAGATGAATAGAATTTCAGGTGTGTTCATTTCATCTCTCCCTATTCATTTATACCCAGAGGAAGCAGGACAAAAAAGTGTCAAAGAGATCTCAAATTACATTTTTTCTTTCAACCATGTGACACTTCTCCTGGTGACATCCTTCACAGAAAGCTTTCCTGTTACACAGTTGGTGGTGTGCCCATCCCTCTACCCCCACCCAATCTTTGCGTGGACAGAGGGAGAGAGATGAAGGGGAAGATGATCGAACAGTGGGTAGAGTGGAGCTGCTGTTGGGATGTTTGTTCCATTCCCAGAGTGCATTAATATGGCCGCCCCACTTTACCTCCCACCCCCCATGGGACTCTGATTAATCCACTCTCCTGGTCCACCACAACCCCAGCCCTCCCAGCCCACAGGCGCCTGCAGCCCCCTTTTTCCTGCCCCCATGGAAGGGAGAAGAAGAGATGGAGAGTCCTCATCATTCATCTATCTCCATCTACCTATGACAGCTTACGACTGACGAACACTTCCATATTGTCCCGTGATCATATTAAAGCAGCCCAATCAGTCAGCGGATCATCAATATGGATCCTGTGTGTGAGCGGAACAGAGCTGTACAGTCTGTACTTGTTCCTAGGTATTGCAGAGTGGAGAGGTGGTGGAGTTAGTATTCAGAGGACAGCAGCACCGGCCTCTCTAGACAGATCAGGCTAGCGGAGCGTAAAGAACACAGGCTCTGTGTGCGACTCATCAGGCCTGGCTGATCCCCTGTCATGGGTCATTACTGGGTGAGGCATCCTTGTCTCCCCCCTTTGTCTCCCCTGCCCCTCTGTGACAGGCCACTGGGCAGTGGGCAAGGCCACATCTAACACTACCTCCAGCCTTCCCTAGAGTACCATCACACACTGACTGACTCCAACACTAGCTTCAGGCCTCTGTACTGTTACAGAATAATACAGCTCTAGCCTCATTCCTGTTGGCTGTTCCATAAACAAGTATCACATTAATATTAACATTGTGGGAGAGGTGAGCCTTCCAGCCACACTGCCATTGTTATGAAGGAGTAGTTATGGAATTATATCTGCCTATGCCTTGTACAGTGAGAGCTGATCGATCTAGTTGCTGTACCATAGAGGTGATGTGACAAAGAGGCTGAGTCTAAATAGCCTGTCTAGGTATACTGTAGGGCATGGTTAGCGGTCAGGCGTGGTTAGAGTCATTCCATGTTGATATACACTGAGTGTACAAAACATTAGGAACACCTGCTCTTTCCATGACATAGACTGACCAGGTGAATCCAGGTCAAAGCTACGATCCCTTATTGATGTCACTTGTCAGATGAAGGGGAGGAGACGGGTTAAATACGGATTTCTAAGCCTTGAGACATTTGAAACATGGATTGTGTATGTGTGCCATTCAGAGGGTTAATGGGCAAGACAAAAGATTGAAGTGCCTTTGAACGGGGTATGGTAGTAGGTGCCAGGCGCACCGGTTTGTCAAGAACTGCAACGCTGCTGTTGTTTTCACGCTCAACAGTTTCCCTTGTGTATCAAGAATGGTCCACCACCCAAAGGACATCCAGCCAACTTGACAAAACTGTGGGTAGCATTGGAGTTAACATTTGCCAGAATCCCTGTGGAACGTTTACGACACCTTGTAGAGTCCATGCCCTGATAAATTGAGGCTGTTCTGAGAGGAAAAGGGTGTGCAACTCAACATTAGTTAAGAGAGTCTTTCATGGTCGTGCCATGAGAACCCCCGTCCACTAGTCTACACAGGCCTATTGACGTTGTGCTGTTCCCAGCTATATGGTTGCATATTGCATCCTGTCCCGATTGAAATGTTGTTCACGAAAGTTCAATCAGGAACGCTGGTTTGCATGCTCATTTAACATCATCAAGCAGCACAACATAATTCACTGTTTCCTACTATACAGGCACAGAGGGAATGAATGTATCATCATAAACGTAGCGTCTGGTTCTTGTCCTCTTCCTATTAGCCATGTGTGGAATGTCATTCACCTATTTACCTTGAGCCTACAAGCAAGGCACAATAATGCTTGCTGTGGAACTTATGGGCTCACTTTTGAAATTATCACTTTCGTTTCTCAACCAATTGGTGTACATTTTGGGGTGTATTTATACGGCAACTTACGCATGTTCTCTCGCTTGCTGTTTATCAGCAACAGTCTTGGACGACCATCCACCTCCCCACCACCACAAGATATAGTGACTTCAGAAATTATTCACACCTCTTGACTTTTTCCACATTTTGCTGAATTACAAAAGTGATTTTAAAATGGATTTAATTGTAAAAAAAAATAATGTAATGTCAAAGTGGAAGATTAAAAAAAAAAAAAAAATATTGGAAAAATTAATCACTAATATATCTTGATTAGATAAGTATTCAACCCCCCTGAGTCAATGCCTGTTAGAATCACCTTTTGGCAGCAATAACAGCTGTGAGTTTTCTGGCTAAGTCTCTATGAGCTTTGCACACTTGGATTGTAAAATATTATTATTCTTAAAAGAATGATTCAATATCTGTCAAGTTCGTTGTTGAACATTGCTAGACAGCCATTTCAAGTCTTGCTATATATTTTCAGGTAGACTTAAGTCAAAGCTGTAACTAAGCCACTCAGGAACATTCAATGTCATCTTGATAAGCAACCCTAGTGTATATTTGGCCTTGTGTTTTAGGTAATTGTCCTGCTGAAAGGTGAATTTGTCTCCCAGTCTCTGTTGGAAAACAGACAGAACCAAGTTTTCCACTAGGATTCTGCCTGTGCTTAGATCTATTCTGTTTATTTTTATCCCCCCAAAAATCCAGTCCTTGCCAATGATAAGCATACCCATAACATGACGCAGCCACAACCATGGTTGAAAATATGAAGGGTGGTACTCAGTGATGTGTTGTGTTGGACTGGCTTTGTATTTGAATTCAGGACAAACAGTTCATTTCTTTGCCACATATATTACTTTAGTGCTAAAAGGATGCATGTTTTGGAATATGTGTATTATGTACAGGCATCCATCTTTACCTGTCATCAGCATCCTCAGAGATGAGGTCATAACCTAAACTATTTAATAATATTCCAAATTACATTCTGCCTCTGTTGTTCATTCAGTTAAACCTGTCCTCGATCAAACTGTCGTGTATCAGACACACCAAGTCTAAATCCGTCCTATCCACCAATAACACTAAGCACTACAGTACACTGCAGGCACCACATTACTAACATTAATTACAGCACACTGCAGGCACCACTAACACTAACACTAATTACAGTAATGTAAACCACACCACAAACACTAATTACAGCACACTGCAGGCACCATAACCCTAACACTAATTACAGCACACTGCAGACACCAAACCACTAACACTAATTACAGCACACTGCAGACACCAAACCACTAACACTAATTATAGCACACTGCAGGAACCACACACCACTAACACTAATTACAGCACATTGCAGGCACTATACACCACAAACACTAATTACAGCACACTGCAGACACGACACACCACTAACACTTATTACAGCACACTGCAGACACCACTAACACTAATTACAGCACACTGCAGACACCACTAACAGTTATTACAGCACACTGCAGACACCACACACCACTAACACTTATTACAGCACACTGCAGACACCACACATCACTAACACTTATTACAACACACTGCAGACACCAAACCACTAACACTAATTACAGCACACTGCAGACACCACACATCACTAACACTAATTACAACACACTGCAGACACCAAACCACTAACACTAATTACAGCACACTGCAGACACCAAACCACTAACACTAATTATAGCACACTGCAGGAACCACACACCACTAACACTAATTACAGCACATTGCAGGCACTATACACCACAAACACTAATTACAGCACACTGCAGACACGACACACCACTAACACTAATTACAGCACATTGCAGGCACTATACACCACAAACACTAATTACAGCACACTGCAGACACCACTAACAGTTATTACAGCACACTGCAGACACCACACACCACTAACACTTATTACAGCACACTGCAGACACCACACATCACTAACACTTATTACAACACACTGCAGACACCACGAACACTTATTACAGCACACTGCAGACACCACTAACACTTATTACAGCACACTGCAGACACCACTAACACTTATTACAGCACACTGCAGACACCACTAACACTAATTACAGCACACTGCAGACACCACTAACACTAATTACAGCACACTGCAGACACCACTAACACTTATTACAGCACACTGCAGACACCACTAACACTTATTACAGCACACTGCAGACACCACTAACACTTATTACAGCACACTGCAGACACCACTAACACTAATTACAGCACACTGCAGACACCACTAACACTTATTACAGCACACTGCAGACACCACTAACACTTATTACAGCACACTGCAGACACCACTAACACTTATTACAGCACACTGCAGACACCACTAACACTAATTACAGCACACTGCAGACACCACACCACTAACACTTATTACAGCACACTGCAGACACCACTAACACTTATTACAGCACACTGCAGACACCACTAACACTAATTACAGCACACTGCAGACACCACTAACACTTATTACAGCACACTGCAGACACCACTAACACTTATTACAGCACACTGCAGACACCACTAACACTAATTACAGCACACTGCAGACACCACTAACACTTATTACAGCACACTGCAGACACCACTAACACTAATAACAGCACACTGCAGACACCACTAACACTTATTACAGCACACTGCAGACACCACACCACTAACACTTATTACAGCACACTGCAGACACCACTAACACTAATTACAGCACACTGCAGACACCACTAACACTAATTACAGCACACTGCAGACACCACTAACACTTATTACAGCACACTGCAGACACCACTAACACTAATTACAGCACACTGCAGACACCACTAACACTTATTACAGCACACTGCAGACACCACTAACACTAATTACAGCACACTGCAGACACCACTAACACTTATTACAGCACACTGCAGACACCACACCACTAACACTTATTACAGCACACTTCAGACACCACTAACACTTATTACAGCACACTGCAGACACCACACCACTAACACTTATTACAACACACTGCAGACACCACACCACTAACACGTATTACAGCACACTGCAGACACCACTAACACTTATTACAGCACACTGCAGACACCACTAACACTAATTACAGCACACTGCAGACACCACTAACACTAATTACAGCACACTGCAGACACCACTAACACTTATTACAGCACACTGCAGACACCACTAACACTTATTACAGCACACTGCAGACACCACTAACACTAATTACAGCACACTGCAGACACCACTAACACTTATTACAGCACACTGCAGACACCACTAACACTTATTACAGCACACTGCAGACACCACTAACACTAATTACAGCACACTGCAGACACCACACCACTAACACTTATTACAGCACACTGCAGACACCACTAACACTAATTACAGCACACTGCAGACACCACTAACACTTATTACAGCACACTGCAGACACCACTAACACGTATTACAGCACACTGCAGACACCACTAACACGTATTACAGCACACTGCAGACACCACTAACACTAATTACAGCACACTGCAGACACCACTAACACTTATTACAGCACACTGCAGACACCACTAACACGTATTACAGCACACTGCAGACACCACTAACACTAATTACAGCACACTGCAGACACCACTAACACTTATTACAGCACACTGCAGACACCACTAACACGTATTACAGCACACTGCAGACACCACTAACACGTATTACAGCACACTGCAGACACCACTAACATGTATTACAGCACACTGCAGACACCACACCACTAACACGTATTACAGCACACTGCAGACACCACACCACTAACACGTATTACAGCACACTGCAGACACCACACCACTAACACGTATTACAGCACACTGCAGACACCACACCACTAACACGTATTACAGCACACTGCAGACACCACACCACTAACACGTATTACAGCACACTGCAGACACCACACCACTAACACTTATTACAGCACACTGCAGACACCACACCACTAACACGTATTACAGCACACTGCAGACACCACACCACTAACACGTATTACAGCACACTGCAGACCCCACACCACTAACACGTATTACAGTACACTGCAGACACCACACCACTAACACTTATTACAGCACACTGCAGACACCACTAACACTTATTACAGCACACTGCAGACACCACTAACACTAATTACAGCACACTGCAGACACCACTAACACTTATTACAGCACACTGCAGACACCACTAACACTAATTACAGCACACTGCAGACACCACTAACACTTATTACAGCACACTGCAGACACCACACACCACTAACACTAATTACAGCACACTGCAGACACCAATATCACTAACACTAATTACAGCACACTGCAAGCACCACATCACTAACAGCACACTGACTGACTGGCTCCACGCATGTTCTCAATGCACCACTACCACCAACATACGGCCCACTGACTGGATGGATCCTCACACGTCCACAAGCAAAGAGACACATCAGAAATTCAGGCAGCCTTCTCAAGCCATGCTGCTATTATATATGAAACCAATGGTTGGCAGCACATTGCAGACTCAATGCATACATTTTACATCCCATTCTCAGGCTGCCCACCAGACTAGGAGCTACTATAAATCCACAATGAGCAGAGGCTCTGAACACAGGTTTGAATGTAGTCTAACATGACAGGCTATTAGATCCCCCTTTTAGGCTAATCTCAGAGACTCTGATAGTGATTTCTGTCATAAGCCATCTGGAAAGAGAAATTCATTACACAGCTGAGCAACTCTGAGAAAACATTGTATGGTGATTGTGTCTAACATGGCAAAAATGTCAAATTAGAGAATTATACACATGAGGTTCGTAACAGTGAGAGGGAGAGGTTATCTTCTCTCTGTCCTGAGGAGAATGGTGATGATAGTGACTACTGAGTAGGAGTGACACTTGGTTCATTGCATACTAGAGTGGCTTGCGAAAGTATTCACCCCCCTTGGCATTTTTCCTATTTTGTTGACTTACAACCTGCAATTAAAATTGATATTTGGAGGGTTTGTATAATTTGATTTACACAACATGCCTACCACTTTGAAGATGCTAAATATGTATTGTGAAATAAACAAGAAATAAGACAAAAAAACAGAAAACCTGAGTGTGCATAACTATTCACCCTCCCAAAGTCAATATTTTGTAGAGCCACCTTTTGCCGCAATTACAGCTGCAAATCTCTTGGGGTATGTCTCTATAAGCTTGGCACATCTAGCTACTTGGATTTTTGCACATTCTTCAAAGAAAAACTGCTCCAGCTCCTTCAAGTTGGATGGGTTCCACTGGTGTACAGCAATCTTTAAGTCATACCACAGTTTTTCAATTGGATTGAGTTCTGGGCTTTGACTGGGCCATTCCAAGACATTTAAATGTTTCCCCCTAAACCACTCGAGTGTTGCTTTAGCAGTATGCTGGAAGGTTAACCTCCGTCCCAGTCTAAAATCTCTGGAAGACTGAAACAGGTGTCCCTCAAGAATTTCCCTGTATTTAGTGCCATCCATCATTCCTTCAAATCTGACCATTTTCCCAGTCCCTGCCGAGGAAAAACATTCCCACAGCATGATGCTGCCACCACCATGCTTCACTGTGGGATGGTGTTCTCGGGGTGATGAGAGGTGTTGGGTTTGCACAAGAAATAGCATTTTTCTTGATGGACAAAAAGCTCAATTTGAGTCTCATCTGACCAGAGTACCTTCTTCCATATGTTTTGGGAGTCTCCCACATGCCTTTTGGCGAACACCAAACGTGTTTGCTTATTTTTATCTTTAAGCAACAGCTTTTTTCTGGCCACTCTTCCATAAAGCCCAGCTCTGTGGAGTGTACGGCTTAAAGTGGTCCTATGGACAGATACTCCAATCTCCGCTGTGGAGTTTTGCAGCTCCTTCAGGGTTATCTTTGGTCTCTTTTTGCCTCTCTGATTAATGCCCTCCTTGCCTGGTCTGTGAGCGGCCCTCTCTTGGCAGGTTTGTTGTGGTGCCATATTCTTTCCATTTTTTAATAATGGATTTAATGGTGCTCTGTGGGATGTTCAAAGTTTCTGTCTGATATTTTTTTGTAACCCAACCCTGATCTGTACTTCTCCACAACTTTATCCCTGTCCTGTTTGGAGAGCTCCTTGGTCTTCATGGTGCTGCCTGCTTAGTGGTGTTGCAGACTCTGGGGCCTTTCAGAACAGGTGTATATATACTGAGATCATGTGACAGATCATGTGACACTTAGTTAAATAAAGTCCACCTGTGTGCAATCTAACTATGTGACTTCTGAATTGAATTGGTTGCACCAGATCTTATTTAGGGGCTTCATAGCAAAGGGGATGAATACATATGCGCGCACCACTTTTCTGTTTGTAATTTTTTGACTTTTTTTGAAACAAGTCATTTTAAAAATTTCCCTTCGCCACATTGGACTATTTTGTGTATGTCCGTTACATGAAATCCAAATAAAAAATCAATTTAAATTACAGGTTGTAATGCAACAAAATAGAAATAACGCCAAGGGGATGAATACTCTGCAAGGCACTGTTTAAGGACCTATAACATAGCTGTTTCTGAAGACAGTATAGTGTTTTTGATACAACCCTCCGGCATTACAAACAAAGAAAAACAACTACTTATGAGGAATTAAAACTCATTGTAAAGATGCCTGAGCACACACATATCTGTCATTTCTGTGCTGCCTGAAGCATTTCAGCCCATTTTGATTCCTGACACTGTACTGACGACACAGTGGAAAAATTGTCCTTATTACAGAACTAAAAGCAATATATATGTCAAACAGTTCCTAGTTTAGTGTAGTCTGACAATTTCCAGGTCAGTGGTTGAGCTGAGAGTATCCTTTCTCAAAGACATTGGAGTTGTGATCTGTTTTAACAGGCTTTCATCCCAGCTAGCACAAATCCAGGCCTTCTCACAGTAGAGGGTCACACAGACAACACCACCGCATGCTGTTACCCTGGGTGCTAAAACCAGCAGTGGTGGAAAAAGTACCCGATTGTCATACTTGAGTAAAAGTAAAGATTACTTAATAGAAATTGACTGAAGTAAAAGTGAAAGTCACTGTCACGACTTCCAACGAAGTCGTTTCCTCTCCATGTTCGGCGGTGTTCGGCGTCACCGGTTTTCCAGCCATCGTCGATCCACTTTTCTTTTTACATTTGTTTGTCTTGTTTTCCTACACACCTGGTTTCCATTTCCCTCATTAAGTGCTGTGTATTTAACCCTCTGTTCCCCCCATGTCCTTGTGTGGAATGGTTTGTTTGTAAGTGCTTGTGAACTATGTTACTGGTGCGCCGGGTTTTGTACCCATGTATGTTCTTTTTTTGTTGACGTTGGTTTTTAAATTAAACTGCACCGACTTTTACCTATTCCTGCTCTCCTGCGTGTGACTTCACTGCCACCAGTTCCACAACCCTTAGGAAAATCCTACTTGAGTAAAAGTAAAAAAGTGTTTGGTTTTAAATATACTTAAAACTTCTTATGGCTGGGGGCAGTATTGAGTAGCTTGGATGAATAAGGTGCCAAGAGTAAACTGCCTGCTACTCATGCCCAGTTGCTAATATATGCATAGTATTTAGATTTGCATAGAAAACACTCTGACGTTTCTAAAACTGTTCGAATGATGTCTGTGAGTATAACAGAACTCATATGGCAGGCAAAAACCTGAGAAAAAAGTCCAACCAGGAAGAGGGAAATCTGAGTTTTGTAGTTTTTCAACTCATTCCCTATTGAAGATACAGTGGGATATTGGTCATATTGCACTTCCTAAGGCTTCCACTAGATGTCAACAGTCTTTAGAACCTTGTTTAATGCTTCTACTGTGAAGTGGGGGCGAATGAGAGGGGATTGAGTCAGAGGTCTGGCAGAGTGCCACGATCTCAGTCTCGCTCGCTCACGTGAGAGTTAGCTCTGTTCCATTGCAATTCTAAAGACAAAGGAATTCTCCAATTGGAACATTATTGAAGATTTATGTTAAAAACATCCTAAAGATTGATTCTATACTTCGTTTGACATGTTTCTACGAACTGTAATATGACTTTTCGTCTGAACTTTCGCATGGACTTAGACCCACACGTCGTGAGTTTGGATTGTGTACTGAACGCGCAAACAAAAAGGAGGTATTTAGACATACATTATGAACGTTATCGAACAAATCAAACATTTATTGTGGAACATGAAGTCCTATGAGTGTCATCTGATGAAGATCATCAAAGGTTAGTGATTAATTTCTCTATTCCTGCTTTTTGTGACTCCTCTCTTTGGCTGGAAAAATGGCTGTGTTTTTCTGTGACTCGGCATTCACCTAACATAATCGTTTGTGGTGCTTTCGCCGAAAGCCTATTTGAAATCGGACACTGTGGTGGGATTAACAAGAAGTGTATCTTTAAAATGGTGTAAAATACTTGTATGTTTGAGGAATTTTAATTATGAGATTTCTGTTGTTTGAATTTGGCGCCCTGCACTTTCACTGGCTGTTGTCATATCAATCCCGTTAGCGGGATCTCAGGCCAAAGAGGTTATTAAGTAGCAAAAGTAAATGTAATTGTTAAAATATACTTAAGTATGAAAAGTAAAAGTATAAATCATTTCAAATTCCTTATATTAAACAAACCAGACGGCACGATTTTCTTGTTTTTTACATTTATGGATAGCCAGGAGCACACTCCAACAGTCAGACATAATTTACAAACAAAGCATTTGTGTTTAGTGTGTCCACCAGATCAGATGCAGTAGGGATGACCAGGGATTTTCTCTTTAAGTGAGTCAATTAGACCATTTTCCTGTCCTGCTAAGCATTCAGAATGTAAAGACTACTTTTGGGTGTCAGGGAAAATGTATGTATTATATTCTTTAGGAATGTAGTGGAGTAAAAGTATAAGTTAACAAAAATATAAATAGTAAAGTAAAGTACAGATACCCCAAAAAACTACTTAAGTAGTACTTCAAAGTAAATTTACTTAAGTACTTTACTGTAAGGTCCTGGGTGTCGTGAGGGTGAAATCAGGTGCAGGAAAGCAGAGAGTTCAATAAAGTGCTACTTTAATGCACACACGGTGAACCACGGCCACCCCACTTTCGGGTGCTCAAACCAAATGCCCCAGACACAGGGAACGAAAACAGTCTAGCACTAAATACACGAACACGTAATCTATAGCAAACACCAGGGTTACAATAATCAATCCCACACAAAGAAACAGGCGGGCCGGCAGACTAATAAAGCCTCACTAATTACAACCAACTCAAAACAGATGTTCTCAATAAACACGTAAGGAGGGGGAGAAAAGAATCAGTGGCAGCTAGTAGGCCGGCGACGACGACCGCCGAGCGCCACCCGAACAGGAAGGGGAGCCACCTTCGGTCGGAGTCGTGACATTTACACCACTGAAAACTAGTTGCCCTGGAGAGGGCTTGGCAAAATGTGGGCAAATATCCCCTCTGATAAGGTTAGGTCAGATCAGGAAGTTAGAGTTAGACTATCACTCACCACCAGAGAGAGAGGCCTCTTCCATGACACCACTCCTATCAGTCCAGACAGCAGCACCTGAAAGAGAACAACACTGTAGGTCAGTGGAAGGGAAGAGAACGCAGTACAACAGTTAGGATAACCAACATGGTCATGAACAGTCCCCGCATGTGAAAGAAAGGGGAAAGACAGACATGGGTACTAGGTTTTTCCGTATGGTTCACTGTGGTGTGATCTTGGATTGTGATCATATGTCCTTGGTGTGAGTTGACACATCACAGTATCACAGTACAAAAAAAATGAACTTCATATCTGGTGTTCTATTAGCCTCCAGCATTCTGTTTCTCTACATTCTCTCTCCTTCACCCTCCTTCACCCACCATTAACCAACAACACTCCCCCACCCACCGAGCTTCTCTCACTCACCCCCTCTCCATCACCTCTCTTTTACACACTAGCCTCTCTCTGAATCCCCGAGTTCAGCTGGAAAGACATCAGACCTACAGGCAGCCTTTCATGAACAAGGGCAAACCAATCCCCTCTATTGTTATAGCCATCTTGACTTGTTTATGTCTTCGGCTGATACTCAAAAATAAATAAAAATACTGAAAACACACTGAAGCAGACGGTGAGTGACGATACGCACTGGAGAGAGAACGCCCACTCCAACGCTGTCCCCTCATTTTTACACAAACACAGATTGCAAATGCTAATGTTTGTTTATGTTGCTAACCTTTTCAGGCATATTCCTGTTGTTAAAACCCTTCTAACATGCATTGCGGTTGTTACATAAAAGTCACATATGAGTAAAACATTTGATTGTTTATTATTAGTTTAAAGTTACTTTGTATCGCTGACCTGAACTGCTTTGAGGAGTGTCACATCTGCATATTCAATCATTTGAATTTTCTCATTTGAGGGGTATTTTCCTAATATCATTATTCTTTGAATGCTTATGTCCTAATATTTGTGACATGTATTATGTCATGGCCATTGTCCATATTCCTTAGTTCCAGCTCACCTTCTGCACCTGCAGATAAATACCACCATTTTGCACCTGATTCCGTCAGACTACTGGGGCTGTGCGCCTGTTGACAAAACTGCCTGGGATCTAGCCTACTGTTTTACAGAGCTCCAATGGATGTAAAGTAAGAATATTTGGGAGATGTTAAATTCGCAGTGTTATTCACATTTGACCCATTTTAGATGAGGGCTGAAGATCAGTGAGACTAGCAGATCATTACTGCTTTAGATCAGGAGGATTATTTATCTTGTCCAATCAAAATGTGCTGAGTGACTCCCTGACTGCAGATTAGCATTGACAAAAAGGGAGAACACCCGAAAAGAACATAGAGTTGTATATACAGTGTGCAGGAGCCAATACCTAATGTCTGCCCAAATGTACACATCTTATCACTGTAACATGCCTACTGTCTAGATAATTAAGCATGTTAATGCCTACACAGTAAGATTTTCTTGTTTTGAACAGTGACCAAATCGAGGGAAGATGATTTTACATACTCAGTCATTTTAATTCTGAAATATTCATTTGATGGAATCATTAAACATATTCTGCAAGTGACATGAATATGTTTCGGAAGCTTGGAGAGAGATGATAATTTCAAAGGCAGATTTCTACCGAGATGTGAACGCTTCAATATCTATTTGCTCTCATGAATTATATATCACGCATTCTGTTGCAACAGAGGAAGAGAGAGAGAGAGAGCGAAAGAGCATGAGAGAGAGAGAGCAAGGAGGAGGGAGGGAGATAAAGGCTGTATCCCTGCAAATGCAGTCTGGTAGTAAATCTGTTCAGCAGTAAAAGCAGCCCAGGTCTGTGCCAGACAGCAGACACACAGAGATCAGCTCCTCTCCTCTGCTCCTGTCTTTAGCACAGACACCTCTGGTCCAGAGGTCCAACACCGTAACTGTCTCACACACCTGATCTCAAAACAGCCCCCGTCAACCTCTGATACCACATAAAGAACCCAGGAGCACATGAATGGATGGTTATTACCACGGCAACACAGTTAAGTTTCACTTTTATTTCCATAGAGCTTAGTTGTCATGGCACCCAGGGGACTCCTCCCTCTTATCTGTTATGCAGGTGAAGGAGGACCCAAACGCGACTTAACAGAAACAGAGTTTATTAATGCTCAAAACCGAATAACTGAAATCCTCTAGATAGTAGAGGGGAAAACAACTGGAGAAGCGGCCACAGACTGCAGGTCGCTTCGGGTAGGCGCAGGCCGTAGTCAACTGAGACACCTGCTCACACGCAGCGTCTGAAGAAGGCACAAAACACGACAGGACAGGGTGATACACAATCACGGCAAAAAACACGACAGGACAGGGCGAAACGCAATTACAGCATGGAATACAAAACAAGGAACCGACGGAACAGGAACGGATTACAAAGGAATAAATAGGGAATCTAATCAGGGGAAAGGATCGGGAACAGGTGTGGGAAGACTAAATGATGATTAGGGGAATAGGAACAGCTGGGAGCAGGAACGGAACGACAGAGAGAAGAGAGAGCGAGAGAGTGAGAGAGGGAGGGGGAGAGAGAGGGATAGGAGGGAAAGAACCAAACAAGACCAGCAGAGGGAAACGAATAGCATGGGGAGCACAGGGACAAGACATGACAATAAATGACAAACATGACAGTACCCCCCCACTCACCGAGCGCCTCCTGGCGCTCTCGAGGAGGAACACTGGCAGCAACGGAGGAAATCATAGATCAAACGGTCCAGCACGTCCCGAGAAAGAACCCAACTCCTCTCCTCAGGACCGTAACGAAAAACGATAAAAAGGGAAACTAGGGTACTACTCTAAAAAAAAAATGAGAACTAGGGACAGACTGAGACACAGCAAGGGCAGGGACAAGAACAGGAGAGATGCGATGGCAGGGAACAGACTGAGACCCAGCAAGACCAGGAGCAGAAGCAGAAAAAAAAATTACCAGACTTCTTCTGCGCGCAGTCTGAACACGCAGCCACGAAACGGCGCGTGTCACGCTCCTGAGTCGGCCACCAAAAGCGCTGGCGAATAGACGCAAGAGTGCCTCGAACACCGGGATGACCAGCTAACTTGGCAGAGTGAGCCCACTGAAGAACAGCCAGACGAGTGGAAACAGGAACGAAAAGGAGGTTACTAGGACAAGCGCGCGGCGACGCAGTGTGCGTGAGTGCTTGCTTAACCTGTCTTTCAATTCCCCAGACTGTCAACCCGACAACACGCCCATAAGGAAGAATCCCCTCGAGATCAGTAGAAGCCACAGAAGAACTAAACAGACGGGATAAGGCATCAGGCTTGGTGTTCTTGCTACCCGGACGGTAAGAAATCACAAACTCGAAACGAGCGAAAAACAACGCCCAACGAGCTTGACGGGCATTAAGTCGTTTGGCAGAACGGATGTACTCAAGGTTCTTATGGTCTGTCCAAACGACAAAAGGAACGGTCGCCCCCTCCAACCACTGTCGCCATTCGCCTAGGGCTAAGCGGATGGCGAGCAGTTCACGGTTACCCACATCATAGTTGCGCTCAGATGGCGACAGGCGATGAGAAAAATAAGCGCAAGGATGAACCTTATCGTCAGACTGGAAGCGCTGGGATAGAATGGCTCCCACGCCTACCTCTGAAGCGTCAACCTCGACAATAAATTGTCTAGTGACGTCAGGAGTAACGAGGATAGGAGCGGACGTAAAACGTTCTTTTAGAAGATCAAAAGCTCCCTGGGCGGAACCGGACCACTTAAAACACGTCTTGACAGAAGTAAGAGCTGTGAGAGGGGCAGCAACTTGACCGAAATTACGAATGAAACGCCGATAGAAATTAGCGAAACCTAAAAAGCGCTGCAACTCGACACGTGACCTTGGAACGGGCCAATCACTGACAGCTTGGACCTTAGCGGAATCCATCTGAATGCCTTCAGCGGAAATAACGGAACCGAGAAAGGTAACGGAGGAGACATGAAAAGAGCACTTCTCAGCCTTTACGTAGAGACAATTCTCTAAAAGGCGCTGTAGAACACGTCGAACGTGCTGAACATGAATCTCGAGTGACGGAGAAAAAATCAGGATATCGTCAAGATAGACAAAAACAAAAATGTTCAGCATGTCTCTCAGAACATCATTAACTAATGCCTGAAAAACAGCTGGCGCATTGGCGAGACCGAACGGCAGAACCCGGTACTCAAAATGCCCTAACGGAGTGTTAAACGCCGTTTTCCACTCGTCCCCCTCTCTGATGCGCACGAGATGGTAAGCGTTACGAAGGTCCAACTTAGTAAAGCACCTGGCTCCCTGCAGAATCTCGAAGGCTGATGACATAAGGGGAAGCGGATAACGATTCTTAACCGTTATGTCATTCAGCCCTCGATAATCCACGCAGGGGCGCAGAGTACCGTCCTTCTTCTTAACAAAAAGAACCCCGCCCCGGCCGGAGAAGAAGAAGGCACTATGGTACCGGCGTCAAGAGACACAGACAAATAATCCTCGAGAGCCTTACGTTCGGGAGCCGACAGAGAGTATAGTCTACCTCGAGGAGGCGTGGTCCCTGGAAGGAGATCAATACTACAATCATACGACCGGTGAGGAGGAAGGGAGTTGGCTCGGGACCGACTGAAGACCGTGCGCAGATCATGATATTCCTCCGGCACTCCTGTCAAATCGCCAGGTTCCTCCTGAGAAGTAGGGAGAGAAGAAACGGGAGGGATGGCAGACATTAAACACTTCACATGACAAGAAACGTTCCAGGATAGGATAGAATTACTAGACCAATTAATAGAAGGATTATGACATACTAGCCAGGGATGACCCAAAACAACAGGTGTAAACGGTGAACGGAAAATCAAAAAAGAAATAGTCTCACTGTGGTTACCAGATACTGTGAGAGTTAAAGGTAGTGTCTCAAATTTGATACTGGGAAGATGACTACCATCTAAGGCAAACATGGGCGTAGGCTTGTCTAACGGTCTGAAAGGAATGTTATGTTTCCGAACCCATGCTTCGTCCATGAAACAACCTTCAGCCCCAGAGTCAATCAAGGCACTGCATGTAGCACCCGAACCGGTCCAGCGTAGATGGACCGACATAGTAGTACAAGATCTAGATGAAGAGGACTGAGTAGTAGCGCTCACCAGTAGCCCTCCGCTTACTGATGGGCTCTGGCCTCTTACTGGACATGAATTAACAAAATGTCCAGCAACTCCGCAATAGAGGCACAGGCGGTTGGTGATCCTCCGTTCCCTCTCCTTATTCGAGATGCGAATCCCTCCCAGCTGCATGGGCTCAGTCTCAAAGCCAGAGGAGGGAGATGGTTGCGATGCGGAGCAGGGAAACACCGTTGATGCGAGCTCTCTTCCACGAGCCCGGTGACGAAGATCTACCCGTCGTTCTATGCGGATGGCGAGAGCAATCAAAGAGTCCACATCTGAAGGAACCTCCCGGGAGAGAATCTCATCCTTAACCGCTGCGTGGAGTCCCTCCAGAAAACGAGCGAGCAGCGCCGGCTCGTTCCACTCACTAGAGGCAGCAAGAGTGCGAAACTCAATGGAATAATCCGTTATGGACCGTTCACCTTGGCATAAGGAAGCCAGGGCCCTAGAAGCCTCCTCACCAAAAACTGAACGGTCAAAAACCCGAATCATCTCCTCTTTAAAGTTCTGGAATCTGTTAGAGCAATCAGCCCTTGCCTCCCAGATAGCTGTGCCCCATTCTCGAGCCCGGCCAGTAAGGAGTGAAATGACGTAAGCAACCCGAGCTCTCTCTCTAGAGTATGTGTGGGGTTGGAGAGAGAACACAATCTCACACTGCGTGAGAAAGGAGCGGCACTCAGTGGGCTGCCCGGAGTAGCAAGGTGGGTTATTAACCCTGGGTTCTGGAGGCTCGGCAGGCCAGGGAGTAATAGGTGGCACGAGACGTAGACTCTGGAACTGTCCAGAGAGGTCGGAAACCTGAGCAGCCAGGTTTTCCACGGCCTGGCGAGCAGCGGACAATTCCTGCTCGTGTCTGCCGAGCATGGCTCCTTGGATCTCGACGGCAGTGTAACGAGCGTCAGAAGTCGCTGGGTCCATTCTTTGGTCGGTTCCTTCTGTTATGCAGGTGAAGGAGGACCCAAACGCGACTTAACAGAAACAGAGTTTATTAATGCTCAAAACCGAATAACTGAAATCCTCTAGATAGTAGAGGGGAAAACAACTGGAGAAGCGGCCACAGACTGCAGGTCGCTTCGGGTAGGCGCAGGCCGTAGTCAACTGAGACACCTGCTCACACGCAGCGTCTGAAGAAGGCACAAAACACGACAGGACAGGGTGATACACAATCACGGCAAAAAAACACGACAGGACAGGGCGAAACGCAATTACAGCATGGAATACAAAACAAGGAACCGACGGAACAGGAACGGATTACAAAGGAATAAATAGGGAATCTAATCAGGGGAAAGGATCGGGAACAGGTGTGGGAAGACTAAATGATGATTAGGGGAATAGGAACAGCTGGGAGCAGGAACGGAACGACAGAGAGAAGAGAGAGCGAGAGAGTGAGAGAGGGAGGGGGAGAGAGAGGGATAGGAGGGAAAGAACCAAACAAGACCAGCAGAGGGAAACGAATAGCATGGGGAGCACAGGGACAAGACATGACAATAAATGACAAACATGACATTATCTCCCCATTTAATTATTACATCTCAGATGGTGGAGGAGAGGAAGGAAAGGCAGGCTGTGTTAAAGCCCTGCACCAGCCCTCTTCCAGGGGACGAAGGGAACATTCATTAGCTAACACTCTTAGCTGGTGAGATATCAGTGGTAGAGTAGAGAATCCACTCAGCCTTGTCTCTACTCTGAAAGCTAGTAATAAGGGGAAACTTCAGGAAGTTGGGTGTCTGAGAGTGAAACAACTCTGGTCCCTGGAGAAGGTGGGGGGGGGTCAGGCAGGCTTTAGGGGCTAGTGGAGCTGCTAAACTCTGGACTGAGGCTGGCTGGAGCAGAGGCTGTAGCTATGGTTGTGGCTGTCTGAGAGGTGATATGGAGAGGGCTGCCGGTGATAGCTTTGTGTCAATCACACAGGGATTCTTCTCTCCGCTGCACTGGGAAAAGGATTAAGACACTTTACCACGGTAGTAGTCACTGAGGCCTGGCCACCTATTCAGCTCAACTCACCAGCTCCTTTTCTTTCACTTCTGCCCTGCTGCAGTTTATACACACTGTGGACTTTGAGTTCAAAAGGGGACACACAAATGAGCTAATCAATCAATCTCATTCTCAACTGACTGTTATTAATATAAAAACAACGTATTCTCTAAAAGGAGGAAATTATCCATGAAATAGCCAAATCTGCTCTCATTAGCTATACAAAATCAGGGCCATCGATTCCTGCCTCCTACCATTAAAGGCTTCTGTATTGAGATGGCTTCCAATCAGACTCCAATCAGACTCCTGTTGTTTAGTGTTGTCTATCATCAGGAGAGAATAGCCTCTCTCTTTTCTCTCTCCCACATCTGGCTTCACTACATGGTCCCTACAGTGTATAGCTTACCATCCAGAGATATACAACAACCCCATTACCCACACAAAACAAAGCACAGCATTTACACATAGCCACCAACAGACACACTGGCCACACCCATCAACTGAGCCAACAACTCTGGCGTGTATAACACATACATATAAACACCAAACAAAAATGGCTACTGAAATGGAATGAAAGATTTCCAAGCAACTCATCACAGGTTGTGCCACACAGAGACATGAAAGAATGTACTACACTCTGACAGCCACACACGCACGCACACACACACACACACACACACCACACACACACAGCATAACAACCCTGACATCCTGAACAGTACACATTGTGATCGATCATAAGCCTTCCACAACACAAGTATCTGATATCGCAACAATGTATTTTATTTGCAGTCCACCAACTGAACAGAAAAGTAAAACAATGCTTTTTGGAAGACAAAACCCAATAAGCCCTCCTAGATTCCTTGTTCGGAATGTCATTGACCCCAAAGCCCCCTCTCCTGTCTGTCTGCCCCCCAGGCCACATTCCAGTCTGGAGCGTTTATGCACGCTGCAGCCTGTACACACTCTTTATACACCTACACACCCATACACACTCCTACACAGCATTCTCACATAGGTGTTCCTTTTGTCCAGGTGGGAAAGGGCAGTGTGGCGTGAGATTGAGATTGTGTCATCTGTGGATCTGTTGGGGCGGTATGCAAATTGGAGTGGGTCTAGGGTATCCGGGAGGATGCTGTTGATGTGGGCCATGAACAGCCTTTCAAAGCACTTCATGGTTACCAAAGTGAGTGCTAAGGGTCGGTAATCATTTAGGCAGGTTACCTTCGCTTCCTTGGGCACAGGGACTATGGTGATCGACTTGAAACACGTAGGTATTACAGACTCGGTCAGCGAGAGGTTGAACATGTCAGTGAAGACACTTGCTAGTTGGTCCGCATATGCTTTGAATACATGTCCTGGTAATTTATCTGGCCCCGCGGCTTTGTGAATGTTGACCCGTTTAAAGGTCTTGCTCACATCGGCTCCCGAGAGTGTTATCACACAGTCATCCAGAACAACTGGTGTTCTGGTGCATGCTTCAGTGTTGCTTGACTCGAAGTGAGCATAAAAGGAATTTAGCTCATCTGGTAGGCTCGCGTCACTGGGTTCGCGTCTGGGTTTCCCTTTGTAGTCCATAATAGTTTTCAAGCCCTGCCATATCCAACGAGCGTCAGAGCTGGTGTAGTAGGATTCAATCTTAATCCTGTATTGACGCTTTCCTTGTTTGATGGTTCGTCTAGTGGGATTTCCTATAAGCATCCGGATTAGTGCCCCGCTCCTTGAAAGCGGCAGCTCTAGCCTTTAGCTCGATACGGATGTTGCCTGTAATCCATGACTTCTGGTTGGGATATGTACGTACGGTCACTGTGGGGATGACGTCATCAATGCACTTATTGATGAAGCCAATGACTGAGGTGGTATACTCCTCAATGCCATTGGATGAATGCCAGAACATATTCCAGTCTGTGCTAGCAAAACAGTCCTGTAGCGTAGCATCCATATCATCTGACCACTTCCGTATTGAGCGAGTCACTGGTAATTCCTGCTTTAGTTTTTTCTTGTAAGCAGGAATCAGGAGGATAGAATTATGGTCAGATTTGCCAAATGGAGGGTGAGGGAGAGCTTTGTATGCATCTCTGTGTGGAGTAAAGGTGGTCTAGAGTTTTTTTTCCTCTGGTTGCACGTGTGACATGCTGGTAAAGATTTGGTAAAACAAATTAAAGTTTGCCTGCATTAAAGTCCCCGGCCACTAGGAGCACTGCTTCTGGATGAGCATTTTCTTGTTTACATATGGCCTTACAGAGTTGGTTGAGTGCGGTCTTGGTGGTAGCATCGGTCTGTGGTGGTAAATAGACGACTATGAATAATATAGATGAGAATTATTTTAATCTTTTGACAGGGCATTGTATTTGCCATAAAAAATAAACATGGTTTCCATCTCAAATATTCACACACCTACACACCCCTACCCTCCATCTCCTTTACATTGCAGGACACAACTCTGGACCCTCGTATAGGGCTGACCCCACAGTAGTGCAAGCGTTAATCTCACACCCCCCAGCCCAGAGCCCACGACTATTCATTATGTGTTCTCCCAGGCTTTCCCATTAGTACTGTTATGATAATTGACCCTGAGCTGACTGTGGGAGTTGGAGGAAGGGGGGGGGCAGTGATTACAGCACCCTATACCCCCAGGCATCAGTGGAGAACAGGAATAATCACGAGGAGCATGCCCCCTGCAGTCACTGGCCTGTCCGAGGTCACTGCTCTCTCTCTCACACAGAGATAGGCATGGTGGTGATGAGGCTGTAATGATGGAACTGTGGATGGCGACGGCAGGGGTAGAGATGGAGAGGGCTGTTGGAATGCTGTGGTTATGGTTTACAGCATAACAACATAAGAGTGGACATTATCAACACCCCCCCCCCGACTGTCCCTCCACCCTCCCTGTGCCTCACATAATGCCCTGCCCCCATTCAGCATTGGGGCCCCTCACTGTGAACAGGGCTCAGCCAATCCCACTAAAACAAGGCAGACGACAATGATAAACCATGTCATCTGCAATCACCTGCTTGATAATAACACGCTGGCTGCCAGTGGAAGATGGTTGTTTTCTACAATAAAGTCTCCACAGTGCTGGTAAACATCACACAGAGCAGCGTGCATCATGGATTCTATGTTTCTAACAGGTTTTATTTAATCTCATTCATTCATGCAAGACCCCCTGCCACCCATCGAAGAACACATTACTCTGAGTGAAGGTCTTAAAGTCTGGGCATTTCACATACCTCAGGTCACCAAGACGCATGGGAAGAAGGGAGCCACCGACAGACAGTCAGGTTTCCTAGGCAACCACCCGCCGGCCACTTGCCAAGATCCATAATGATTTTCCATCAACCTCAAAGCTGTGGGGGGTGCACGAAATCTCACTCACATCCAATGTGATGCAAGCATCCAAACTCATCACAGAGAAAGAGAGACACGCACACGCACACAAACACACACTCACAAACACCCACATCACAGCCCTGTTACAGATTCCATACACAGCTATCACAATTAGGATGTAATGAAGCAATAGTCTCTTATATTGCTTCCACACCTATTATAGTGCGATAGGGTGATTCTGGAACTGCTTTGTGACATATCGCAGGGGGAAAGTGAGGTGCATGTGAATGATCTCCTCTCAGTGTGAAGGCTTACTGAGTTTCACACCACCTGTGGTTGAGCTGTCCATCTGGAGTGAGTGGAGGTTGGTGTTATGATGCTCCCTGACCTCTGACCCCTGTGTTATGATGTTCTATTTCGTCAAGACAGATTGCACTCCGTGTTATTGTCTTTGTCATCTGTGAAATCATGTTTTTCTGCTGTTTATGTCATCAGGTAAAATGCTGCTCTCTCTGATTGTTGACACTACTTACTGCCTTCTGGGTCACATGGTAAGTCCAAGGTCACAGGTCCAGCCCTGGGCAGCATGGTGGACAGCAGGTGGTCTAGAGTGGTGGACTGGATGACAAGAATGTTGGATCCTGTCCAATAGAAACCTGCTGCTTGAAAAGGAGGAGGCCATGCCAGCATGGTGAAAAGGTAGCAGTAAGACTACCCTGGGCTATCAGATCATATGATGTTCTCCACTACCTCTACCTCCTACCTCCCCGTGTCATATTCAGTAGTCATGATGTTTAGCTACTAAGCTCTAGTGGTTGGGGCTTGCTGGCTAAGTGTTTCTCCTCTCACCTGCAAGGCAACACCCTGGTTATACAAGGTAGATCTGGGCCCTCCAACCCTGTTCCTAGGAAGCTACCCTCCTGTAGGTTTTCAATCCAAAACCAGATGTAACCGACCTGATTAATCTTATCAACCAGCTAATTATTAGAATCAGGTGCGCTAGAGTGGGGTTGAAGCGAAAACCTACAGGACGGTATCTCTCCGGGAACAGAACCCTGCAGTAGATACTGTATTTTCATAATCTACCATCATACAAGCTCAGCATATATTCAACACAAACTAATATTCTTTCCATCAAACATTCAGTTTCCATCGAACATTCAGTTTCCATCGAACATTCAGTTTCCATCTAACATTCAGTTTCCATCTAACATTCAGTTTCCATCTAACATTCAGTTTCCATCTAACATTCAGTTTCCATCGAACATTCAGTTTCCATCGAACATTCAGTTTCCATCTAACATTCAGTTTCCATCTAACATTCAGTTTCCATCTAACATTCAGTTTCCATCTAACATTCAGTTTCCATCTAACATTCAGTTTCCATCTAACATTCAGTTTCCATCTAACATTCAGTTTCCTGGCCACACACAGGCGTTGAAGAGCTTGTGCATCTCTTACCTCCACTTCTGCTGTAACAGTTAATCCACTCTTCCCTCATTTATCTTTGGCTAGGAAAAAGCTTTCTAAAAACATTCCCTTCCTTGCCAAACTGGTGTGTGTGTGTGTGTGTGTGTGTGTGTGTGTGTGTGTGTGTGTGTGTGTGTGTGTGTGTGTGTGTGTGTGTGTGTGTGTGTGTGTGTGTGTGTGTGTGTGTGTGTGTGTGTGTGTGTGTGTGTGTGTGTGTGTGTGTAAATCCTAGCTGCTGAGTAGCTGCTGAGCCTATGTATATCCAGGGCTGAATTGGATGTGTCAGGAGAAACTCACCGCCCCGCCTTAATTAAATGGAGCAGTCTAGTAATTAAATGGATGTCTAAGCGAGGCCTGCTTTAAAAGGGGTGACACTCTTGATGTCTACTGCCTCTGTGTGATCAGTGGAGAGCCCACAGCCAGGGAGGAGGCTGCAGTTGCTTTCATCTCATGAATGTGGAGAGCTCTCTAGTCAACCAGAGTGAGCACTTTAATCCCAATTCAGAGATGAGCTCAGATGACACAATTTTGAGCAAACATCTTCTAAACCCAAATTCCGGTACACGTTTCTCAGGGCATTGTGTTTGCCATAAAAAATAAACATGGTTTCCATCTCAAATATTCACACACACAAGAGTCAGGATCTGAGAGGAGATCATTCAGTGAGGCTGTAAAATGGAGCATGACATCACCATGAGATTGAGGAGGTTAACGTTAATAAGCACAGTGAAGGTGAATTCTACCATCACAGTGAACCTTTAGTCTGATGACAGCATGACCTTCAGCTATGAATGGGGGTGAGAGGTGTGTGTTCAGGCTCTAACCCCTCTCACTGTCCTCCATCCTTCTCTAGTGCCTCTTGAGAATACGACAAGAACATTAGTGCTGCTATCTACGTAAACTACAGCCCTGAACAGCTCTCTCTCTCAACCTTTTGTCCAGGGAGGCCACTACTCTTTATTGAGATGTCTATGTGAATGGGAATGGGACTGTCCAAGACAAAAGCAAAGCTATATATGGCTAAATGGTGCTCTAAAAGATAGCTTGGCAGAGCTTGTTTTATCCCTCTTCCAATCCTTCTACTACAAGCATTCACATTTTCTTTATTTTCCTCTCTCTTTCTCTCTCGCTCTCTTTCGCTCTCTCTCTCCTTTTCTCCCCTCCCCCAGCCCCTTCCCATATCCCTCCACTTTAGGCACCTTGTCGTCATTGCCATGGAAACAGGGGGACAACAGTAGGTTGTCAGGCAATGCCCGGGGGCTGGGCATCTCACTCTCTACCCCACTCACCTTTTATTCGTCTTATCCCTCTTCTTCCTCTCTCTCTCTGTTGTTTACTCACATATCAAATCATTCTCTCCATCCACCAATTGCAGTACCAGATGTATCCCTGCTGAATCAACTCCAACACAGAAGCGATTGGTGATAAAAAATTTAAAAAGAGTTAGTCTGCTTTTGTCTAATTGCAAAAATACTTAATTGTAGAAACTACCAATCAGCATTAACCAGTGATAGCCTAAATAGATTTCCTTGGAGCGTTTTATACATAATAGTGAAGATCTAAACTCCCGAATTCAGAAATATTCCTTTAGAAATCCTGTGTCTAAAATCTTCTCTGATCATGCACTGACGAGTGTGACGATGCTATTGTCATTGTCAACATCATCAGAATCAGTATCATCAGCAGCATCATCATCAACACTAAACCAGGCTTAGCTGACCACAGTGTGAGAAAGGCTAACATTACAATCTAATTCTCCTCATCACAACGGGAACAAACAACCAACCCAACAACATCATCACCATCATCACCACAACGGGAACAAACAAACAACCCATCACCATCATCACCATCATCACCATCATCACCACAACGGGAACAAACAACCAACCCAACAACATCATCACCATCATCACCACAACGGGAACAAACAACCAACCCAACAACATCATCACCATCATCACCACAACGGGAACAAACAACCAACCCAACAACATCATCACCATCATCACCATCATCACCACAACGGGAACAAACAACCAACCCAACAACATCATCACCATCATCACCATCATCACCACAACGGGAACAAACAACCAACCCAACAACATCATCAACATCATCACCATCATCACCACAACGGGAACAAACAACCAACCCAACAACATCATCACCATCATCACCATCATCACCACAACGGGAACAAACAAACAACCCATCACCATCATCACCATCATCACCATCATCACCATCATCACCACAACGGGAACAAACAACCAACCCAACAACATCATCACCATCATCACCATCATCACCACAACGGGAACAAACAAACAACCCATCACCATCATCACCATCATCACCATCATCTGTGTCCAGCAGCCCCTCTACCTGCATGTCACTGACCTGCTGCATGACATTACTGCTGATGTCACTGGCCTGGCCTACAGACAGCACAGACGGCACAGACGGCACAGGCAACAGACAGACAGCACAGACGGCACAGGCAACAGACAGGGAGCACAGGGAGCACTGCTCTAGTCTGTCCTTCTTGATAATTGCAGGCCAGGAGAAAGGTAGATTGCAATAGATAGGGGATGTCCACTGGCACTCGCAATTACTTCCATGATCTCTCTGTCTCTTCTTTCCCAAGATCAAAACTACTCCGTGGCCAGCACTGTTAGAGGAGCCTGTCATGTCAGCCACAGAACTAAAGCTGGACCTGAGAGATGTCTCATTTGAACAGGGCCTTGCTTTGATGTGGGGGAGGATATGTGGGGTTCGTCAAAACATGCCACTGCTGTTTACCATTCAATTATCCAACAGCCTCTGTACTTTAGAACTCTACATACAACAGAAGACTTTGTAGAACAGACTATAAGTCAATGTCCTATTAAATAAAGCATATGGAGGAAGAACAAACAAACAGCTATGTAACTGGACCAATCAACTGATTCGCCATAAACAAGATCACAGAGAGTGAGAGTATGAATGTACAGTTAGTAAATGGTGAGGATGATCTATACTGAATAAAAATATAAACACAACATGTAAAGTGTTGGTCCCATGAATCATGAGCTGAAATAAAAGATCCCACAAGTTTTCCATGCGCACAAAAAAACGTGTTTCTCTCAAATTTCTTGCACAAATTTGTTTACATCCCTCTTACTCAGCATTTCCCCTTTGCCAAGATAATCCATCCACCTGACAGGTGTGGCATATCAAGAAGCTGATTAAACAGCATAATCATTACACAGGTGAACCTTGTGCTGGGGACAGTAAAATGTGCAGTTTTGTCACACAACACAATGCCACAGATGTCTGTGGGTGGGCCTGGCTCCCAAGTGGGTAGGCTTATGCCCTCCCAGGACCACCCAGAGCTGCGCCCCTGCACAGTCATGTCAAATCTATAGATTCGGGTCTAATGAATTGAATTGACTATTTTCCATATATGAACTACAACTCAGTAAAATATTTGAAATTGTTGCATGTTGCTTTTATATTTCTGTTCAGTATATAATGGCATTCCTATACTCTTTTAAAGTTGTGGCCAGTTCTCAAAGACAGTTCAACTGCTTTTTTTCATTGTTCTCCTGTAATCAGGGACTGATTTAGACCTGGGACACCAGGTGTGTGCAATTATGGTTAGGTAGAACAGAAAACCAGCAGGCTCCAGACCTCATTGGGTAAGAGTTGAATACCCCGGCTAATTAGTCTAGTGATCAATGAAACTGCTCTAACAGCATATGATGTAACTCACTCCACACCAGGGGAGATATCTACTTTTTCTCGCTTATACTTAGATGTAAACGTTTGTGTCTGTGTGTGTGTGTGTGCTTGTTTGTGGTTGTGTGTGCGCTGACCGGCCTATCCCTCATGTTAAAGGCTCTGAGGAGGAGTTTGAATCATTTTCAATCACTGTGTCTTTTCAAGACTAAACGATGCCCAGAACACCATAGCTCTGAAGGAGTGGCTGAAGTTCCCAGAAGAGTATACAGGACTCAGTAAGACACATTGCTCAGGCGCAGCCTGTAGAGCAGACGACAACCGGGCGGCTGGCAGCCTACTGGTTAGAGCGGCGAGGCAGCATCCTGGGTCCAACGGGCAAAATCTGGCGGGAAGTAAGCTGGTCAAATTTCGTCTGGACCTTCTTTGTAATTGACCAATAGAGTGATGTTACTGTCAGAGCCACACTGTAAAATGAATCCTACTGACACCATGGGTCTATCTCCTTTAAAGGAAGGCCATCTCACATAGTCTCTGTGCTGTAGAACATGTTGTGATGTATGTTTATAGGCTTTAAGGAAACTGCATTGACGTCGTGTTGGAGTGGTGGAGGGCCACTCGGTCTTTCTCTCTCTCATCCCAGGGCCTGTACAGTGCAACACGTCCATCACCACCCAGAGTGGCTGTGGAGGACAGGCAGCGTTTGATAACAATGATGGGTTTGCCAAGGTGGACCAAAACACCAGGAATCAATCCTTCAATAATACCTATTCTATCTGAGCCAAAAGGGCGTTCTTCCTCTCTCTCTGCTCTTCCTCTGATGAAACACCATCTCGATTGATCCTTCATCTCTGTTTGCAACCAAGTACGACGCGACACAGCAGAAAGCCCGGTTGGAAATAAAGTGTTTTTCCTCAGCACACACACACATTTTGTAATTCATTAAACAAACATCTAGAAAGAACAGGACCCAGTAATTTACAGGGAAGTGGCTGACTGATGGCTTCAAGACGCAATTAGCAGGGAACAGCCGAGCCGAGCCATCATCATCTTCCATGATTGAATGACTGCATCCATCCGCTCTCACAAAGTCTGGATTGATCTATCTGAATCACCAACCTGCGGAATCAACGCAACAATGTGCTGTCCATGATTACTACGTTCCAGTAGGGGTTGCAGTAAAAAGGGGACATATCTTCACAAAACCTGAGCAGTTTCTGACGTTTATTTTTGATTCTGTACGGGCGGGACATTCTTTCTCATCACAGAGCGAACACATCTAACGCATCTAAATAATGACTACCATCGCAGCTGGCATCCAGAGGCGCGGAGATGAAAGCCAGTCAGTCACTGAGTTATTTGGTGAGTCGCAGAGCCCAATCAAGGCCTCATGATAGAACTAACCACATAACACAAGAGACACACAGAGCCGCTGTGTTCCACTGTAGACACAGACACACACAAACAAACACACACAGGCCCAGTGGTTAGGAGGGCTGATCCATCAGTGAGTAGGGTAATGTTCTCACTTACACATCACCCCCCACACTGAGCAGGAGCTGAGAGGATGGGACAGGCCCCGTGAAGAGGAGATTAGAGGGGAAGCGACAGGCGGCAGCACCCACAGGGCACAGGCCTGCTGTTGTTCTGTTCCTCTCCTTTCATCTACGCTCCTTTCCTCTCCTCTATTCCACCTTTCCCTCCCTCACTCCTTCACCCACAGGACACAGCCAGGCCTACTGTTGTTCTGTTCCCCTCTTCTCCTCTCCCTCGCCCTCACTCCTTCATGTCCTTACACACACTGTGGACCCTAGGCCACTACCTCTACCGCCCACCACGGTAGCTCGGCATGGACAGCAGAGCAGGTACACTGAACTGCCTGAAGCACAGGAGAGGGAGAAGTCGTGGAGGAGAAACTGATTTAATTTGTATCCAGAATCCAACAATTGGGCTGTTTGAGCTCTGGATGGAAGCAGTGCTAGATGTGCTTTGAGGAGAGGACACAGGTCTACGGTAAGTTGGTAGGTAGGTAGGTACCCATGCAGGTCTATTACTTTAGGTGTTCTGTAAAGCACTGAGCCTCTCCTAGGGAGTTGGTTTTAAGAGCCTCTCGTTGTTGCAGAGTTGAGCAGCAATTTGACCAGAGCCGTTTCCCTGGTGTTTTGACTGTAAAATTGCGGCTTTACCGAGAGCAAAGTAGTATATAATGCTACCGCTGTGGGTAAAGGATCAAGTTTATGAGGTGGAACACAGAGTTCTCACAGCTCCATTTACAACCCCCATACCTTTATAGTCTACTGTGTTTATGATAAATGTCAACATGTTTGTGTGTGAGAGTACATGTGCTGATAGAAATCAAATATTTTTCTTCAGGAAGCTACTGAATCGCGTAACAATCACATAATGCTATCAGTAAGTTCAACTGAAGTTAAGATTAGACAGCACTTCAAAAGCTATCTCCTTAAAGGGACAAATTGACTGGTTCCTTTTCAGGTCTTGCACACAGAGAGCATACTGCACTCTGTACACCTTTATATGGCCCTGCTTGCACCTATGTAATTGTAGTTTCTATAATGGCATGGAGCACACAGAGTTGTTACCTGTGGAGCAGAAGAGCTCCAGGGGCCTCAGGAAGGTGTTAACATTCAGGGTTGATCATGTGACTAACACACACACACACACACACACACACACACACACACACACACACACACACACACACACACACACACACACACACACACACACACACACACACACACACACACACACACACACACACACACACACTCCGCTGTGAAGGTTAATAGATGGTAAATGTATATAGATTACAGGGTTTATAATGGCTATACTGTACACTGTACCATAGACATGTTTGTTGCCACAGGGCGGGTCAACTACAAGGTTATTGAAAACTTCCAAACCGTAGTGGGAAACCTAACCAGAATTGACATATCATATGTAAATGTGTTAGAAACAAACTACCTTAGGATCTGTAACAAGCTAAAAAAAAATACCTGTTGTGATCAAATGTAACCATTGACATTTGAAGATGAATGAAAATCATTGATTATGTTCGTGATTAAATCTTCCCCCCCAATAGCTCTAAAATCATAAATCACTGATACTGCAGGGAATGTCTTATATTTTCATTGGGGTCCAATTTCAATAGTGGCAGAGAAGCAAAAACTGCACTTAAACGATTGTTTCGGTCAAATGTCTGCCCCTGTGGTGCTGGTTGGCTTGTGGGAATTTCAGAGACATTTTGGTTTTGGTTTTAGGGTTTTCTTTTAACTTCGGGAATCCCAAGCCACATACGATGTCTCTAGTTATTTCACTGAGGCTGCTGCTGCTATCGCTTTACTCTGGTTAACCAACGAATAGAGTGAATTCTAAACATGTAATCTGACAGTAATGTCATCTCATTTGGATCCCCTGAAGCGTCCGGTAAACACGCTGAACAGCACAGGACAGCACCACGCCTAACAGCCTCTGTCTAAACTAGCTACTATCTCTCTGAGGTCTCAAACGACTATCTCTCTGAGCCTCAGGCCGCACAACAAGGGACTTATATTCGAGACTGGAGAAACTGAAAAAGAAGATTCTCTTGGTTTTTCACTGTGTCAACTGAGGAGAATAAGAGGAAAGGAGCGATCAGCCTTGTCATTAACGGTGGCCTTATATAACATCCTTCAAAACGATTATAAACTCACTAAATGACCCCTTTTGGCCTGCGGTGTGCTTCCTTGTCAACATATGTATCATTTCATTACTGACCACGCTCCAGACAGAACACTAAAGAGCAATGTGCCCTCGCGCAGAAGAGGCCACTAAATGTATCTGCGGCAAAGGCTCTCACAGCCACGCTAATTACAGTTTATTATAATTATAGGTAGTGTTCCTAAAAGCAGGGCTGCTGTGTTAGACAGACAGCAGGGATTCGGTCCTTCCTGAGTGTGTATCACTATCCACAAGCAATGCCATTCACTGGACCAGCTAACAGAATAGCCAATTAAGGCCGAAGGGGTGGGCTGGGCTAAACGAAGAAGCACATTCCTTGCCGCACACAAATCTTAAATAACAAGCTAAAGTCATTGTATGAGTTTGTGTCCCTGTGTGTGTGTTAGTGTGTGTGTGTTGTGTGTGTGTGTGTGTGTGTGTGTGTGTGTGTGTGTGTGTGTGTGTGTGTGTGTGTGTGTGTGTGTGTGTGTGTGTGTGTGTGTGTGTCTCTACATATGTCAACCAGGCAACGGCACAGCAGGGTACCCAAGATGTGATTTTAGACATTTATTTATATGATCTTTTCACTATTAATAGTTCTCCATCAAGTAATTGAATTGATTCTCTCACTCAGAGAGCATTACAGTAGTGTGGACAGATACAAGGGCACTCATATCTTCACACACATCTTAACAAACAACAATCTAGTCATTATTAGCAATACTACTTAAAAACGATTTTATGGTCATTTATTAGTAATGTGTCAATAATGACTCAATTCCCACCAATAAACCATTGTCAGAAAGCATTGTAAAAGCATTTAGCTCTCACTGCTGGTCTGACTGGGCTCTGTGACCATGTGTCTGAAGGCTAAATACCGGTTCACAGTCTTTGTGTATCAATAACCACGCTTCCATCCACAGTTGATATGTGGGTAAAGTCATACCGTATAAAAATAAATCACGACAGCTGTGATGGAAATAGGGAAGTTTCCATATCATTTTTATAAATGCAGACAGATCATTTGTTTGTTCAACATGGTGGTATCTTTTTGTGTCGGTAAAATGAATTATGCGAGAAATGGCCTTTATGCACAAATATTGATACAACAACCATCTTATTGAAGTAAACTTGGAGTTACGCGATGATATATTGTGTGGTCCTCCCACTACGACTCGGGAAACCATGCAGTTTATTAAACTACAGATGAAATAAATGATGACGAACTTCACAGGTTGGTGAAAGTACACAATGATCTTGATGCTCCTTTTCCAAGAAACATCGAAGGTCTTGCGACCAAACATTATTATATTGTAGCGGGAAATGAGGATTCTCAGGTTTTTCTCCATCATTTGGTTTATTTCTCCCAAGCTCCTAGCCTACATTATACACTGTTCAAATAATATCATTATTTTCTGAATTCATAAAGAAAAATACCTCTTTGACTGACAACCCATTTAACAGCCACCTGCTGCTAAGTACTGTATATTGCGAGACAAACAGACTAACTAGGTTACCGGCAGACAGTGTCTGTCAGCTGAAACAGTGTCAGCTGAAATAGTGTCAGCTGAATTAGTGTTCATGAACATTTAAAGTCTGGTGAAAAACACAACTTGTATACCATGCTGTGCTATTGCTGGAATAACATTCATGGTTCACGCTGACATCACACGCACGCACGCACGCACACACACACACACACACACACACACACACACACACACACACACACACACACACACACACACACACACACACAGCCTAAACCCCTCCCACTACCACCCAGCTCATCACGGTGAGTCACACACACACACACACACACACACACACACACACACACACACACACACACACACACACACACACACACACACACACACACACACACACACACACACACACACACACACACACACTGATCTCAGCGCCGAGCTCAATTTATAAAAGTGCCCCCACAAATCAATGTGAATCAGCTTTTGAGAAAACAGTAACGGTGTTCCTACGCATTCCATTAAAAAAGAGAATACTATTGGCCTTTTGGGAGGTTTGTGTAATTTAATCTATTGATCCAAACACTAGCAGAACTAATCTATTGCAATGAATCACTGTTTGAGCAGTAACCGAAATATTGCAAACTTGCTTTAGCTTTAAAAAGCTAATATATCATCTTCACTAGGATAGTATGAAGTGGCATGGAGACAAGATACAATATTGTAGAAACACAAGTGCATGGACAGCACACACACTTACTAGTACACACACACACACACACACACACACACACACACACACACA